>NW_013545052.1:0-2629 GCF_000499545.2 Eimeria tenella
AGCAGCAGCAGCAGCAGCAGCGGCGAAGGCCGCGGCAGCGGCGCTCTGCTGTGCAGCGCCTTCCTTCCACTCAAAGTTGGGCTAGGAAACAGCTAACGACAGATAGCTAGCTAGCTAGCTAGCTGGCTAGATACTTCGCTAGCTACTTAGCTAGCTAAGTACTTAGCTAGCTAGCTAGTTGGGTGGCAGGTTAGCTAGCTAGATGGGTGGATAGCTGCCTACCAAGCTAGCTGTTGAGCTATTCTGTTCGCTAGCTGTCTAGTTAGGTAGCTAGCTAGCTAGCTTGGTAGCTAGCTAGCTAGCCACATCTAGCCAGCTAGATAGCCAGCTAGCTGGCCAGCTAGCTAGCCAGCCAGCTGGCCAGCTAGCTAGCCAGCTAGCTAGCCAGCTGGCCAGCTAGCTACCTAGCTAGCTACTAATCCAGCTAGCCAGCTACCCAGCTAGCTGCCTATCCAGCTACCCAGCTAGCTAGCCAGCTAGCCAGCTAGCTAGCCAGCTAGCTAGCCAGCTAGCTAGCTGCGGGGGCCTCACCGAGGGACTCGTCTGCGACGTGCATGAGGAAGCAAAGGCTGCTGTGTTTGGTTCTTCTTTTTGTTCTGTCTTCCAGCATTTGAAAACCTCCAAAAACCCCCAAAAAGGGGACTATTCGGGGGTGGGTGTAGCTGCGCATTATCTCCGCCTCCGGCACGTTCTCATCTCTGCAGCAGCAGCAGCAGCAGCAGCAGCAGTGCAGCAGCAGCAGCAGCGGCAGCAGCACAGGCGCGGGAGCAGCAGAGGGCCAGCAGGGAGGCGAAAGGGCAGTGTTAGGTGATGAAGGGGATACAAGCAGCAGCAGCAAGGGGGGCAGAGGATTGCTGCTGCTGCTGCTGCTGCTGCTGCTGCTGCTGCGGTTGCAGCTGTGGTTGCTGCTGCTGCTGCGAGTTGGGGCCCCCGGGGCCTCAGCATGCACCTGCAAGGTGTGCTGCTAGTTAGGATTTAGAGACGCCAAGGCCCGCAGGAGAAAAATGAGCTGCAACTTCGAGGTTTAGGGTTTAGGGTTTAGAGTTTAGGGTTTAGGGTTTGGGGCCTACTTCCTGGGCACGAGTTTGAGGGCGTACTGCGGAGCGTGCTGCTCCCCCCTTTCCTCCTCCGCGTCTTGTTCCTTCTTGCTGCCTCTCGCAGCCCCCAAGCGGCCGCTGCTGCTGCTGCTGCTGCTGCTGCTGCTGCTGCAGCTGCGGGGGGGGTGGCCCGGGGCCCGCAGCGCGTGGGGCTTCAAAGAAACCCTCCAAACTTCTCCGAAATTACCTTTCCCAAGTTTGTCATGAAAAGTAAAGAAGTAGTCGAGGTCTAGGTCTGCAGCGGGCCCCCCGCTGGCCCTGCGCGCAAACCCTAAACCCTAAACCCTAAACCCTAAACCCTAAACCCTAGGCCTGCATCCGTCGAGGAAGTGCGGCCAGACGGGCCTCTTCTGTGGCCAACCGGGGCCACAACACTTAGGGTTTAGGGTTTAGGGTTTGCGAGCTCGCTCACTGCAGCAGAAACCGGTCCAAATCTCGCTCCGCAGCAAGCTGCTGCTGCTGCTGCTGCTGCTGCTGCTGATTGGCCAGGTAAATGCACTTAGAAGACCCGCAGGGCTTCCGGGGACCACAGAAGCTGCAACAAGGACTGCCGCTGCAGGGGGGCCTCCCCAGCTGGGGAGGGTTTAGCTGCAGCGAGAAGGAAGGGGGGCCCCCAGAGTCCCCCGCGGCCAGGGGGCCCCCGTCGGGGGCCCCCTGGGGACCCCCCTGGGGAGCCCCCCGACCCTCCACGGTTTCTGGAGTGTCCCCCCAAAGAATCGGCATCAAGTGCTCAAGCTCAGCCTCTGAAACACAAACCCTAAACCCTAAACCCTAAACCCTTAACCCGAAGCCATCACTAACTGGCAGCAGCTGCGCCCCAGGAGCCCGCACCAACTCTTCAAACCCTAAACCCCAAACCCTAAACCCTAAACTCTAGCTTCGCACCTTGGCCAGACCCTATTAGCACCACGTTGTAGACAAACTCGGGGGCCCCTGGAGGCCCTGGGGGGCCCCTCATCAGCCTGCAGGGTATTCCCACGGAGTCGCAGAGGACCTGCGCACACCAAACCCTGAACCCTAAACCCTAAACCCTAAACCCTAAACCCTGAACTCCAGGCTTGGGTCGGAAACCCCGCGAGGGCGCGCCGCGCTGGTGTGCTGCACGGGCGACGGCAGTGGCGCAGCGGGAGGGAAGGGTTTAGGGTTTAGGGTTTAGGGTTTGTGCTCGCCTTGAAGAGGAGCGCTCTGTGTCTGCTGCTGCCGAAGCGGACGGAGCCGAGAGGCACAAACCCTCCTAAACCCTCGGCAATTCTGTTAACCTCTAAACCCTCGCTAGGGTTTGCGGGGGTTTTGATAAGTTTCAAAACAAGTCTGCGCAAAGCCTCAACTCTTCGCCGCTGCCGCGAGGCCGGGGGGGCCCCCCGGGGGCCCCCCAAGGGGGTACAGCCCACCATTTGCTGCGCCTCCGAGACCCTTCTTCTGAGGGCCCCATCAGTTTGCACATCCACCACTATGACTTCTCTGCAGCAGCAGGGGCCCCCCTGGGGGCCCCTGCTGCTGCAGGGGCCCACGGAGGCCCCCCGCTCCTGCAG
>NW_013545053.1:0-1081 GCF_000499545.2 Eimeria tenella
CGGCTAGCCGTGGCTAGCTGTAGCTAGCTGTAGCTAGCTGTAGCTAGCCATGGCGCCCCAAAGGCGGCCAGCCTCGGCGATTTGTCTCCTTTGCTCTAAAAAGTATAAAGTGTTTATCCTTTCAAACCCTAAACCCTAAACCCTAGAAAGATGGCTGCGGCCTAGCGGACGCGAATCAATAAAAAACAAAGTCTTCACTAATAATATCCTCCCAAACCCTAAACCCTAATTCACCGAGGCCCTAAGCCGGCACCGCCTGCCCGCTCAGCAAACCGCCCCAAACCCTAAACCCTAAACCCTAAACCCTAAATCCTAGCGCGTCGTCGTCTTCAGCCCCGCAGCAGTTTCTCCTTAGCCTCATTCACTTTTGCTGCGACGTAGGTAGACCCTGAGCAGCCGCAAACCCTAAACCCTAAACCCTAAACCCCAAGAAGCCCCAAACCCTAAACCCTAGATACCCTCAACCCTGCGAAACCCTAAACCCTTAAAAGGAAATGTCACGGGCCCCATGCGCGCTTCCTATAAACCCCAAACCCCCAAGCAACACAAGCAGTTCACTGCAGCCGCCACTCCCCACTGCAAACCCCAAACACTAAACCCTAAACCCTAAACCCTAAACCCTAAGGTCACCTCCATTGTCCGGGTGGTTCCGCAGCATCAGCTGTTTATGAGTTTGCAGAATCTTCTCCTTGGACGCCGTCGGCCTGAAGTGACAATACACCCCACAAAACCCTAAACCCTAAACCCTAAACCCTAAACCCTAAACCCCAAACCCTAAACCCCAAACAATACGCCCTAAACCCTGGCCTGAGTACGCCTCGACTCCCCCGTCCGTCCTCCCAAGCCCCAGACCGCGCCTACCCGCTCAAACCCTAAACCCTAAACCCTAAACCCTACCCCAGTCTCAAGATCTGGTACGCCTCTGAGCGAGTCATGGGGGCCTCAAAACCCTTCATATCTTTTGTCATTGCCTCAACTTGCTGCTTAATATTTGCAGCTCTTTTTAATAAGTCATTAACCCACTGGGGGCCCCCCGGGGGGCCCCCCAGGGGGCCCCCCGAGGGGCCCCCGGGGGCCCCCG
>NW_013545054.1:0-8480 GCF_000499545.2 Eimeria tenella
CAGCAAACACAAATTAGAGCAGCAATGTTGCATGTTGCAGCTGCTGCAGCGGGTGCCTCTGCTGCTGTTCCTGCCGCTGCTGCTGCTGCTGCAGTGGATGCTGGTCCTCTGTCGCAAGGTGCTGCAGCAGCTGCTGCTTCACTTGTTGCTTCTGCTTTCTCTTCCTGTTGCTGGGCAGCAGGAGCTGCTGCGTGCGCAGCAGCAAGTCCTGGTGCTACTGCTGCCGCTCGTGCTGCAGCAGCAGCTTGCTGCTCTAAAATGGCAGCACATGCGTTGAACCCAATAGCTGCTGCTGCTCTTAGCCTTATGCCCGCTGCTGCTGCAGCATTGCAAAGCCTGCAGCAGCAGCAGCAGCAGCACGATGGTTGCAGCGGCTACGCGACTAGCAGCCGCTGCCGCAACAGCAACAGCAGCAGCAACAGCAAAATCTGCAGAGAGGAATAAAGATTCAAGCAGCTCGAAGCAGCAACAGCAGAGAAAGGTGATGCAGTAAATCACAAAGACAGAAGCAAACAGACAAAACGCCCTACCCCTCCAGCAGAGCCACCACTTCTTCTTCAGCGCTCTCTAGGGCCCGCGGCCTGCAGAAAAAGAGCAGCAGCAGCAGCAGCAGCAAAACACACTTAGTGGCCAGGTCCTGCTGCTCTCAAATCTCTTGCAGCTTAAGCCGCCTACGGGACTGGATGCGGCGGCAAACAATTAATCCCCACCGCAACAACTGCGGACTAAGACAGGAGCTGCAGCAGCAACAGCAGCGAAACAGCAGCAGCAGCAGCAGCAGCAGCACACCAGGGCGCAATGTAGGGCGAGAAAAGAGATGCCTTAAACTGGACAAATTTCTTCTGCTGTGCTCTGCTGCGGCCAATGGTCTCCAGCTGCTGTTGCTGCTGGGGACCCCGCTGCGGCTGCGGCTGCTGCTGCTGCTGCTGCTGTTTCCGAGACATCTTGCTCATAAGACAGTGAATCTGCCTCTGCAGACCCTTCACAGAATAGGCCTAATGGCGCCTCTGCTGCTAGTTATGAATCTGCTGCTGCCGCTGCTGCTGCTGCACATGGTTGCTCCCCAGTTTTTCGCTTTGCTGCGGCGAAGCGGAAGCAGCTGCCGCTGTTAGTGCCGCGGCTGCGCTGTGCAGGCGCAGGGGGCCTTTTGCTTCGAGTTGAAGCGGTTTAGTCTGTGGCGCTGCTGCTGTTGCTGCTCTGAGAGCAGTTGCTCTTGAGTGAGGGCAGAAGCAGCAGCAGCAAAGCCCCCTATTCAATGCATACCGTTTCCCGTGTTTGTACTTTAGATTATGTTTCGTATCTGCTCAACTTAATGAGCCGAAGACCTCGTCAGGTCTCTATTAAGCCCATCTGGCTTTGTGGGGGCCCCCAGGAAGCCTCAGAGGCTACCTGGGGCCCACAGGGGCCCCTGGGGGCCCCCGGAGATTTTGTGCAGCACCGGAAGCAGTAAAGCTGCAAAAGAAAAAAAAGAGCCGCTGTGAGATAGCTTTCCAAGTGAAACTTAGCTCTAATAGAAAAAAGAAAGAAGGAAATAGGGAAACAGGAGGAGGAACCAGCGAAGACATATGCTGCTGCTCCAGCTGCAGCACATGCTGCTGCTGCCGCTCTCCCGCGGCATCATGGGGGCCCCACTGGCCAGAAGCCCTAAACACTAAAGTCCAAAGCCTATGGAAGTAATGGGCACTGCAGCAGCTGTGTATGTCTCTATCATTTCTCTAGAGGACCCCTGTGGCCCTTGGGTGTGGCTGCGTGCTGCTGCTCCTGAGCTATCAGAAGCTGCAACGGCAGCTGCTGCTGCAGCAGACAGTGCTGCTGTTGCTGCAGCAAGAGCTCTTCAGCGGGTACGTGCTGCAGGCGACGCAGAAGATTATAGTGCTGCATGTGTTGCTGCGACCTAGTATTGCTACCGCAGCTGCCTACTGCTGCCGCTATTTCATGTGCTGCTGCTGCTGCTTTTCTTTGATGTGCTGCTATTGCTTGTGGTGTGCTGCTGCAGCTGCTTCTGCAGGAATCGGGAACTGCAGAGCTCACTGACCACTGGCCCTACGGAGGCGCCTGGCGTCTTTCCATCCTGCGGCCCCCTCTCCGCAGCAGCAGCAGCAGGAGCAGCAACAACAATAACAGCGTTGCCTTTGAACAATCCGAATATGGTGACAGGTGGCTGTACACCGCAGTTACAGCCGCGGCTTTCCCTCCTGCTGCTGCAAAGTCTCTGCTGCTGCAGCTGCAGCAGCAGCACCAGGAGGCGAAGCAGGAAGCCCGCAGCAGCAAATGCAGCAGCAGCAGCTACAATGCAGCAGTGACCACTCTCCTGAGGGAGCGCATGCACCAGTTGCTGCTCTCTTTCAACACTGCGTCCCTGCCGCTGAGTATCTTCATGCTGCAGCAGCAAAAGCAGCAACGCCAGCAACAGCAGCAGCTGCAGCAGCAAGCGTCCCTAATGGGTGGCCGCTCTTTACTGCAGGCGGCCTGGGGCATTGACTCTCCGCCCGTCACAAGGCACCAGCAGCAGCAGCAGCAGCAGCAGTTGCTGATTCAGCAGCAGCAGAACCATGAGCAGGGGACATGCACGCCCCAAACGTTGGGCAGCAGCACCCGAGGAACCCTGCAGCATCCCATTCCTGCTGCTGCAACTAACTCGCCAGCTGCTGCAGAAGCAGCAGCAGCGTCTCCAAGCAGCAGTTGGGGTTGCAGTAGTGTAAGGTATTGGCCCTTTGGTGCTGCTGGGCAAGAGCAGCAGCAGAAACGGCAGCAGCAGCAGCGGGAAGCACGCGTTCTACCTGAGTGGCAGCAGGGACTAGCAACGGCAGCAACAACAGCAGCAACGACAGCAGCAACAACAGAAGCAGCAGCAATGACAGCAGCAGACAGTGAGCTTGCTGCAATAGAACACACCTGCCGCCAAGCGGAGTCCTTGTGTGCGCTGCTGGCGGCAAATTTGTCGCTGCATGAGGAAGCAGCAGCAGCAACAGTAACTGCAGCAGAAGCTGCAACAGCAGCCTCCACAGCAGCAGGAAGGCACCGAAACCAAACAGCAGCAGTGAGGAGACGGGAGGAAACGAGAGCAACAAGGAAGTATTTCATTGTCGGGGCTGTTGCTGCTGCGATTTTCCTGCTGCAGCGCGCATGCAGGTAAACAGGAACGTTGCTGCTGCTGCTGCTGTTGCTGCAGACAGATGACGCAGCAAAGGCGCAGCAGCAGCCGCGACGGGAGCAGCAACAGCTCCTTCAGGGGCAGAACAGCAGAGGCGCGCTTGATAGAATGCAGCAACTGTGCAGCAGAAGCAGCAACTTGCTGCTGCTGCAAGAAAACGGCCGCAGCTGCTGCTGACGCAGCAGCAGCGCCAACCACGCAAAGCCGCAAGACACAGACAACAAGCTGACGCAGCAGCTGCATGCATTCCCTGCATGCAGCCCGAGTCCACAGAGCTAACACAGGGAACAGCAGCAGCAGCAGCAGCAAAAGTAGCAAGCCCAGAGGCGCAGCACGTAGAGCCAAGGTCAAAACCTATGATACAAACAGCTGCCTGCTCAAGCACCTGCTGCTGCCACATGGGCTGCAGCGCCAAGCGCCGCGCTTGCTGCTGCCAGGTCGGCTGCAGCAGCTGCCGCAGCTACTGTTGCTCCGGCAAGTCCAGCTGCTGCTTTTGCTGCTGCAGCGTGTGGCTGCTGTTGCAACAGCAGTTGGCTGCCTGGTTGCTCCAGCAGACGGCGTGGAAACAAACACGGATGGCTTCGCTGCCTCCGCTGCTGCAGAAGCCAGTGCGGCTCCTGCAGCAGCAAGTGTAACTGCTACAGCAGCAGCTATAGCATTAACAGTGAGGCGACTGTGACGGATGGGTTCCTGCTGCAGCATCATCAGTGCGCTGCCTTTTTCCTGCTGCTGCTGCAGCACTAGATAGTGCAGCGCTGCTGCTGCTGCTGCGCTGAAGCGGCGAGACGCAGCTGGGGGCATCGGCTGCATCCCAAGGCCTCTTAGGCCGGCTGGTTCTGCTGGCAGTGCTGCTGTGGCTGCCCTTAATGTGCTCCCGCTGCTGCTGCTGCTTCAGAGCAGCAGCTGCGGCCGCAGCTGCTGCTGCTTTGCTGCGTTTCCTCTTGACTGCTCTCCACCGCAGCAGCAGGCGGCCCACGTAGTGTGCAGCAGCAGAGGAGCAGCACTGCCTCCAGCTCAGCTGCCGTTGCTGCTTTATGGCCAGCAGCAGCCGCAGCAGCAGACCCCGCCCACCGTAGATGCTGCCTTCCACCTGCTGCAGCACTGCTGCTTCCTGCTGTGCTACCGACAGCACGGAAGCAGGGACAAGGGCGGCGGACCAAGGGGGTACGTCTTCCTCCTCGCTGCTGCTGTTAGAGCAGCTGCTTCCGTTGTTGCTGCCAGTACGGCTACACGGCGCCTGCTGCGGCTGCTGCTGCGGCTGCTGCTGCGGCGGCAGCTGAGAAGACTCAATAGAAGCACCAACCTCAAGCAGCTTTTGGTTTTCCTTTTCGTAGCCGAACTCCCCATTCTGCTGCTGTTGTTGCTGACTCGTAGTCTTTTGCTGCCCGTGTTGCTGGTCATTGTCTTCCAGCTGCATTTGCTGTTGCCGCGACTCCTCCTGCGGCTCCTGCTGCGGCTGCGCGTCTCTGAGCTGCTGCAGCTGCTCCAGCTCCTGCTGCTGCATGCCGAAAAGTGCCCCGCAGAACCAAGCGTGAGGCCTTCGCTGCACATTTCCATAGAACCCGCAAAGGCCTGGCCCGGCTGCTGCTGCTGCTGCTGGCGCGACTGCTTTTGCTGCTGCCGTTGCTGCTGCTGTTGGTGTGGCTTCCATTTGGTCTGCACCTGCTGCCGCGGTTTCCGCTGTAGCGGGAGTCCCTGCCAGTTGGTTGGCGGAAGGGACGGCTTGGCTGCTTTTTGTTTGCTGCTGCAGCTGCTGCTGCAAATGCTGGTGCTGCTGCTGCAGCGGCAACGGTCCTTTGGGAGGTGCATTGTACCTGAGGCGCAGGGGCCTGCTGCTGTCGTGCTCCGCTTCAAGATGGAAAGACAAATATCCCGGCAAAGAGTCAATGAGATCAAACACATTGCTGCTGCTGTTGCTGCTGCTGCTGCTTTTGGTGCTGCCGCTGCCGGGTCGGCCAGCTTCGGCATCGGCTGGGGCGAAGAGCGGGCCCGTGTTTACGACGTCTTGTGCCGCTGCAACAGCTGCTGCTGCTGCTGCGGCAGCATGCTGCGCCATCCTATCTTTCCCTGAAATCGGGTGTTTTTGCTGCTGCTGCTGCTCTTGCTGCTGCTCCTCCTCATCTGGGTAGAACCAGGGATGCCCGAGAGCTTCAGGAAGCAGAAGGCGCTGCTGCGGATCGAAGGCCAGGAGGTGGGATAGGAGGCACCAAAAGTTGCTGCTGCAGCGGCTGTGCTGTTGCAGTTGCTGCTGCCGCTGCAACGCAGCAGCACGCGCCGTCGCGCTGCAGCAGCAGCAGCAGACACAAGGCAGAACAAACGCACCCAGATCAACTCACGTGCCGCGCTTTCGCGCCTCTTTGCAGCAGCCCTTGCCCTGCACCTCTTTCACTGTAGCAGCAGCAGCAGCAGCAGCAGCGACTTACCCCCCTGAGCACATGTTGTGAGTCTGACGGACAAGAAGAAGGCTGAGGACAAGACGCCGTAAATATTTGCTGTCAAACTGCGCGTAAACCCCAGCTTCCCCTCCCCGCAGGCCCCACACAGGCGCCCAGGCTTCTTCAAGAGCAGCAAGCTGCTGCTCCTGCTGCTCAGCATTTGCAGCACGCAGCTGCCGCCACACAGGCCCTTCGCACTTCGGATGCTGTTGCTGCTGCTCCTCCTGCTCCTGCTGCTGCTGCTGAGAGGAAGACGCAGGATCAGTCAGTGCTCTTGGCAGTGTCTCATCAGATGGAATCTTCCTAGCTGCTGGAGGTCCATGCTTCTGTTGCTGCTGCACTTCCCCATGCTGCTGCTGCTGGCGCTGCTGTTCCTGCCACTGTTCCTGCTGGTGCTTTTGCTGCTGCGGCTGCTGCTGCCGCTGCGGCTGCTGCTGCTCCGACAGAGCCTGCTGCTCTTGCGGTTGCTCTTTCTGGCGCTGCTGCTGCTTCTGCTGCTGCTGCCGTGGCACTTGAAACAGCCCCAAGCCGACATGGGCCAGCAGCTCATGAACAGCAGCCCAATACAAACTAATCGCCTCGTTCTCTGCCACCCACTGCATAATACAGGCGGGCAGACACAGTTTGCTGCTGTACCTGTTGCTTGTGCTGCTGCTGCCACTACATGCACCGATGTCGTCCTCGGCTTCCGCAAAGTCTCCGGGAGCGCCTGCGCCTGCTGCTGCTGCTGCTGCCGGCATTGAACTGCCCTTGGGGCCTTCCTCCCGCTGTTCCCTTGCCTTGCCTTTCGCTTCTGGTTTCTGCCCAGTGGCAGCTCGTTGAGCTGCTGTTGCTGCGAATGGTGCTGCTGCTGCTGCTGCTACTGGGGACGCGCTTGTCACAGACGCAGCAGGCCCCACAGCTGCCTCAACAGCGTTCGCAAAGCTTTTCTTTCTAGTAGCTTCTGAAGCAGGAGCAGCACCAGCAGCAGAAGCAGCAGCAGCAGAAGCAGCAGCAAGACGCTGAGAGGAGCCGCGTGTCTCTCGCCGATCTACAGCAGTAGGCACACGCGTCCTTCCCCTTTTGGCTAGGATAGCAGCAGCAGCACCGGCAGCAGCAGCAGCACTATCATATGGTGAAGCGGCAGCACCTCTGGCTGCATCCGCTGCTGCTTCTGGTGCGACAGCTGCAGGTTCCCCTGCCGCTGCTTCAGGTTCTGGGTCTCTCCCTGCCGCTGTTTCCGCTTTTGATGCTGCTGCTGCTGCTCTCGCTGCTGCTCTTGCTGCGGCTGCTGCTGCTGCCTTTCGCATCTCAGAGGCCCTAAGCTCAGCGAGAATGCGGCGCGCCTGCATCTCCTCCTCTGCGAACCGGAGAGAGCCTTCTGCTGTTCGGCATGGACACCTGCTGTTGCTGCTGCTGCCGCTAGGGCAGCAGCAGCCGCCTCCCTTAACGAGCTCGCAAATAGCAATTCCAAAGCCCCAGACGTCACACAGCTGCGCATGCATGCGCGTTTCTGCGTCAGCGCCCTTACTGTGGCTTCGGATTTTATTGTTAGTGCTGCTGCTGCTGCTGCTGCTGCGGCTACAGCTGTTGCCGCTGCTAGCCCTGCTTAAAACAGAGGCCTTTCGAGAAGCCAAGTCGTTATCTGCTCTGCTGGGCGCGGCAGCAGAAGCATCAGGAGCAGCTGCCGCAGTTTCATGCAATGGAGACTGAGCGTTAGCCACGGGGGCAGCAGCAGGAGCAGCTGGAACTGCTGCTGCTGCTGCTGTCCCGGCTTTTGTTGAAACATGCGCTGGTTTCGAAACCATGGGCCGATCCCTGCTTAGAGGAGCAGCAACAGAGGATGAACGCAGCAGCAGGCGCTTGCTGCAAAAGCCAAGAACCCTGTCAGGGTCTTGTTGCTGCCGCAACAAGCCCCTTTCATCTACGCGCAGCACTTCGGGGGGGTTGGAATAGAGTGTGCCTTGGTTTAAAGACACCAGCTGCTGCCGAACCTGCAGCAGCAGCAACAGCAGCGACAGCCGCAGCAGCAGCAGATGAGTCAGTGCAGCATATCCATGTCGTCGCCATAAAACTGGCCTTTCGCTTTGTCGTTGCTGCTGCTGCTACTATTGCTTCTCCACAGATACTGCTTGTGCTCCTGCTGCAGCTGCAGCTGGTGTTGGAAGCAGCAAGACTGTGTACTCACCTGCTGCTCCCACACAGTGCGCTTTTCCTCCTGGCCCCCCTTCCAAGGCGTAGATGCCCTGCAAAACAGCAGCAGCAGCAGCAGCAGCGACACAACTGTCACCAACGGCACAAGGACCGCCGCCGCTAGAAGCAGCAACAACAGCATTAGTACCAGTAATAGCAGCTGCATTTGCTGCCGTGGCACACACGCCGTGAGCGCCATGAACGCAGCAGCACCAGTAGCAGCAGCAGCAGGAACACCGTCAGCAGCAGCGTTCTAGCTGCTGACCGAAGGTGGTCCTGCGGGTTGTTGATGATAGCTGAGCCGAAGTCCGCGAGGCAAATGAGCCACTTCAGGGGTCTTGCTGCATCGGCCTCAGCAGCGAAGACAAGAATATTTGAAAGCTTGACATCCACCACGCGCAGCACTTCCGCCTGAATGCAGCAGCAAACCGCAGAAGTAGCAGCAGCAGCAGGAGCAAACGAGTCACACACAAACCTTGCAGCTAGCAGCAAGTAGCCCCATAGAGTGGCAGCACTGCCGCTGTGCACCTACTGCTGCTGCAGCGGCAGCAGCAGAGCCGTTGTGGCGGCAGCAGAAGCGCTTGGGGGCAGCAGCTGATGCAGCAAGAGCCCCACATTCTCTCCCTATTGTTTGCTGCTTATGCATTTATATGCTTCTGTTTTCTTTCGCTTTTTCAATTTAGTCTTGCGGCTGATTCGGTGCTCGTTTGCTCACGGAG
>NW_013545055.1:0-1435 GCF_000499545.2 Eimeria tenella
CTGCTGCTGCTGCTGCGGCTGCTGCTGCTGCTGCTGCTGCTGCTGCTGGAGGACGTCTCGGTGCGAATTGGGGCGAGAGCGCCGCAGAGCTGCAGCAGCTGCTTCTGAGGGGGAGTTGAGGGGCAAAGGGTTTTGCTGCTGCTGGAACATTTTAGAGAAATTGAAAGAAATGAAAAAGAGCGGACGTTTCAGCTGTACAGACAGGGGGGAGGCGCGGGCTGCGCCGACGCGCCTTTTCAAACCCCAAACCCTCGCCGCCAAACCCTAAATCGTATGATAGGGAAGAGCGCTGCAAAGCTTTTTGGGCCTTTGGAAACGATTCACGGCCAGCGGTCGAGGGTTTAGGGTCTAGGGTTTAGGGTTTGGGGTTTCGGGTCCTCGCAGCTAGACAGCTGGGCGCGGCAAGAGGGCGGCGCGGCGCCGAATCTCCGGGTGAAAGCGGGAAAAACTCCGGAGATATAAAATAAAATGAAGAAAGATATCTTTTTAAAACGAAAAATCGAAACAAAAACCCACAGAAAGACGCGCAGCTGTCCGTACAGCCGCCGTGCAATCGACTCTGCAGAGGCCAGGTGTACGTACAGCCGAGTGGTCTCGGTGGTCACGGGGGCTCTCGACAAAATAAACGCAGTTTTACTTCATTTTAAGCTCAAATTTCATTCTTTTTAAATTTAACAACATTATTTGCTTTAAAAAAGCCCTTTTGAAGGGACAAGTTCCTCAAACCCGCGGCCCGGGCGACGCTCCGTCCCGCCCGCGAGGCGGCGCAGCCGAAGATCTGCTGTCTGAGCCGCAGCCCGCGTTTGTTGCCCAAAGCAGCCTCCAAAAAGGCAATTTCTTGAATATTTTTAATTGTTTCTGAGTTATACACCGCTCTTGGCCTCAAAACTCCCCACTTAGCCCTCCCCCTCGCTCCCAGGTTGCAGTCCATCGCCGCCGCCAGCGGCGCCGCGCCGCGAGCTGTCTGTACACCTCAGCGCGCCCTCCCTATTTACCTCTTTATCTTCATTTTCTTTCTTCTGCGCCTTCGACAGCCTCGAGGGCCTCAAGGGCCCTCGCAGGCGAGGCCAGGGGCCCCCCAGAGCCCCTCTCTATGGGCCCCGGGGCCCCGCCCAGGCCGCTTGGGGGCCCCTGCTGCAGCCCGCATGCAGCTGGCTTGACTCCCCCAGGCTGCGCCTTTGCCTCTGCGCTGCAGCTCGGATGTCCAGCCCCGCGGCAGTGCGCGGGGCCCCCGGGGCCCCGGGGGTTCGGGGGGCCCCGGGGGACCCGGGGGCCCCTGGGGGCCCGCGAGGCCTGGGGGCCTCCAGGGGGGCCCCCAAGCCCCGGTTGCCCCCCCCACTCCGCACCAAAGGCTCTGTGCAGTCCCTTATTCAGTTTTTAGAGTCCTGCGGGGGCCAGGGGCCCCTCAGGGGGCCCCTGTGGGGCCCCCGAGATG
>NW_013545056.1:0-1632 GCF_000499545.2 Eimeria tenella
AGCTGCTGCAGAAGCTGCTAGCTCGACAGGGGCACAAGGCGGACCCGCAGGGGCTCGCTGTGGATCCGAAACCCTAAACCCTAAACCCTAAACCCTAAACCCTCAAATTGCCTTTATTTGTTCATTTAAATACAAATTTGAAAAGATTACACCCCAAACCTCAGAATGTGGTGAGACCGATGCGCAGCCGAGAGACACAGCCCCGTGGGGGCCCCAGCGAGGGTTTAGGGTTTACGGTTTAGGGTTTAGGGTTTTGGGTGGGCCTTCTACTGCGGGGCAAAAGGGAGACTTGTTTTTTGGTGTGTAATTTTTAGCCTCTTCACGAAACCCCAAACCCTAAACCCTAAACCCTAGCCTTTAACTCTTAAACTCTATTCTCTAAACCCTAAGGCTTGCGGCTTACACGCCATAGCCGCACAAACCCTAAACCCTGGAGGGTAAAACCCTAAACCGCAGACCCTAAACCCTAAATCCTAATTCCTAAACCCTAAACCCTAAACCCTACACCCTCGGCCGTGAAGACTTCTCTAGATCGCTGCCGCCTTGTCTTTGCCCCGGGCTGAAAGCTCAGGCCCAGGGTTTAGGGTTTAGGGTTTAGGGTTTAGGGTTTAGGGTTTGGGCTGGTTCTGTGGGGCCCAGGCAGAGTTGTCTCTGGCTAGCCTCATGGGCCTCCCAAGGAACCCAGGCTCAGGGTTTAGGGTTTAGGGTTTAGGGTGTAGGGTTTAGGGTTTAGGGTTTAGGGTTTGGACTTTTAAGCCCGCTTCCCATAGAAAAGTGGTGATGTTGCTGCTGCTCTCTTGCTGCAGCCATGGCCTGTAGGGCTTGCCACTCCACCCAGCTGCTGCTGCTGCTGCTGCTGCTAGGGGTTGAGCAGGGGTCTGGAGGGGCCCCCTTGGGGGCCCCTGCTGCTTCCTGTGCTGCGGGGGGGACCCCCCAGCAGCTGTCATTTCTTTGTTCCTCTCGTCCTCTACCTGCAGCAGCAGCAGCAGCAGCAACCGCACCAACAGCAGCAGCACGAGCAGCAGCAACAGCAGCAGCAACGCATGCAACCTCTGGGGCCGGCGCTGCCACAGCGTGGGGGGGGCCCCCACGGGGCCCCCACTGGGGCCCTCAGGGGAACCCCCAGGGGGCCCCTCTCTGGGGGCCTCAAGGGGGCCCCCAAGGGGCCCCCCATGGGGGCTTTTTAGTGCCCAGCCAGTACTCATTTGCGTTACCCTGGGCTTCGCTGCGTGCTGCGAGAAGCAGCAGCAGCAGCAGCAGCGGCAGCAGCAAAGCTGCAGCAAACGAAAGTTGCAGTTTCAATTGGGCTTTAGGCGCCGTGGAGTCTCAGAACCCAGCAGCAGCAGCAGTAGCAGCAGCAGCAGCATCTGCTGCTGCTGCAGCAGAGGCAGCAGCAGCAGGCAGCGGGGCTTTTGTCTTGGAGGGAGCAACACCGGCGATAGAAGGAGACTCAGGAGAAGCAGCAGCAGAAGCAGAAGCAGCAGCAGCAGCAGAAGCAACAGCAACAGCAGCAGCAGCAGACAGGCGCATGATAGGCCCCGGCTTGCAGGCTGTGGGCCTCTCCATAAAGGCGGGAGACACAGCAGCAGCATTGCAGCAGCTGCAGCTGCTGCTGCAGCAGCTGCAGCTGCT
>NW_013545058.1:0-1048 GCF_000499545.2 Eimeria tenella
ATCTGCGGGTGCTGCAGCAGCAGCTGCTGCAGCACAGGGTGCCGGTGAACCTGGTGGGGTCGCTGCAAAGTCCGCTGCCGCGGGCGAAGGCCCTGTTTCCCTGCAGGGCAGCTCCTGCTGCTGCTCCGTTTGCTGCTGTTGCTGCTGCTGCTGCTGCAGCTGCTGCGCATGCGCCGCCACGGCGTCGTTGAACCTTCTGGTTTGCTGCCGACGGACCTCCGGCGGCAGCTGTCCGTACAGCAGCGCCGGCTGCACTCCTGCAGCAGCTAAAAGTCCCTTAAGTTTCCAGCAGCAGCTGACAGAAAATGTGAGAAGACAGTCTCCAGGCTGCAGGGCTGAAGTCCAGTCGGCGGGCAGCGCCTGGGCCTCCACCTGCGCAGCACAGAACCCTGCTGCTGCTGCAGCTGCGGCTGCTGCTGCTGCGCCCTGGGGATCCCCGCTTCAGTCACAAGCGAATACTAGCAATCCGTGCCTGCTATTCTGCTGCTGCTCTGCTGCTGCTCCGTTGCTGCCGCTGCGGCACTTCCTCCCCTTCCTGCTATGCAAGGGATAGCTAGGCTGTTCCCTCTGTGGCGTGCCTGGCAGCAGCAGCAGCAAGTCTGCTGCTGCTGCTGCTGCTGCTGCTGCTAATCGCTTGCGTTCTGCTGCTTCCTTTACCTGCACTTTGGCGAGAGAGGGCCTCGTGGCTTTGCTGCAGATCTGGTCACCGCACAGCAGCGCCAGGCGCTCCACTAGCGGCCCCGCTGCTTCTTCCCCACAGACATACAACTCTTTTGCCTTCGCCGCAGCAGCACAGCAGCAGCAGCCGCAGCAGCAGAAAATCACGTCGCAGCTGCAGCGGAGGCAGCAGGGCCCGACGCCAAACGCAAACTAACGGCCCATGGCCACCATTTCTAAACGGCCTGCCGGCAGGGCGCAGCGTCCCTTGCTTCACGAGCAGCAGCAGCAGCAGCAGCAGCAGCAGCGCAAGCAGCAGCATCAGCACCACCACCAGCACCAGCAACTGTAGCGGCAGAAGCAATTGTAGCAGTAGCAGTGGCAGGGAAAA
>NW_013545060.1:0-1208 GCF_000499545.2 Eimeria tenella
GGGGAGCGGCTGCAGCAGCAGCAACTAGCTGCTCTAGAGGCCCCGTGACTTCATGCGCAGCAGAAAAGCCTGAGAAGTGTTTGGTGGGCTCTGAGGTGTACGTACACTCGGCTTCAGGGGAGGTTCGCAGCGGGTGTTGGGGTGTACGTACACTCGGGTACAGCGCGCCGGGTTTCTGAAATGTTCAAAACGCCGGAGAGGATCCTCAGAGGAAAAAGTAAAATGGTTTTATTTTATGTTTTCTTATTCCGTATTTATTCATTTTGTTTATTTTCCCGTTTCTTAAACGCAGGCCTCGACTCCGCCTCCTGGGGGCCCCTTGGGGCCCCCTGCAGGCCCCACCGCCACCCCTCGGGGGCCCCCCGGGGCCCCTCCGCGGGTCACTTTTTTAGTGCAAACTCTGTAGTAAAAGCAGAAAGTTTTTTGTTTATTTGTTTTCTTTTTCTGGAATTGAAAGTCTTTGTCTGTTTTCTTTTTTGTGTTGCGGCGTGCGCGTTCGCGCGGGAGCTTTTTGAGCTCGTTTGGAAATGAAATGAAACTCAAACAGCTCGCTGGCGAGCCCGGGGCTCGGGTGTACGTACACCTCAGCCCCACGACTACGTGCAGCAGCAGAGACGCCGCTGCTGCTTTTTCAATTTTATTTTTTTAATTTATTTTTCAAACTCGCGCGGCTTCGCGGATCAAGTTGAGGTGTCTCTCCAGCTCGTCTTCCTGTTGAGGGTTTCCGGAAAATTCAGAAATGGAATGTTCAGACTTTTCAATTATAATTCATCTTATAATTCTATTTAATAATGCTGCTGCTGCTGCAGCATTTAAATAAAAAGACTTCAAAAAATCCCACCTCTGCGTCTTCTATGGAAGAAAAAAAACAAAATCGCGCTGAGTCCTCTTCTGCTTCTGCTGTTGTCGCCCGAGAAACATTTGTTAGCAGCTGCAGCAAATCCAATTAGCAGAAAAGTTGAAGAGTTTGATGCAGAATAACTTAGGGTTTAGGGCTTAGGGTTTAGGGTTTAGGTACTTGAGCTTGCTGTATCCACTTAGAAACAAATTGTTCGTCTTGTTCCACACTTTCAGTCTCGCTGTTTTCATTTGAGTCGCTTTCTGCCTCTTCTCCATTTCTCCGAATTCCCTGAAAGTGAAAATATTAAAAGTGAAGGGCAGCAGCTGCAGCAGCAGCAGCAGCTGCTGCTGCAGCAGCGGCTGCAGCA
>NW_013545061.1:0-1597 GCF_000499545.2 Eimeria tenella
GGCGGTGCGCGGCTGGGGGGCCCCTGGGGGGGCCCCTGGGGGGCCCCCTGGGGGGCCCCCTGGGGGCCCCCTAGGAGGCCCCAGGGGCAGCAGCCAAAAGGGAAGCAATGGGGGCCCCAGGGGTGCTCGCCCACTTCCTCATTGAGGGGCCCCAGCAGCAAGTCTGCTGCTGCTGCTGCTGCTGCTGGAGCCGCTGCTGCTTCTGGAGCTGCAGCGGCTCCTTTCTCTCCATCTGCTGCTGCTGCTGCTGCCCCCCCTGCGCGCCGTTTGCCGGTCTTTCTTGCTGCTGCAGCAGCAGCTCCTGCAGCAGGCGCTGCTGCTGCTGCTGCTGTCGCTGCTGCTGTTGCCGCTGCAGTACGCGACCGCAGAACACGGGACGCGCCGCCTGCTGCAGGCATCTCTACCTGCTTCTGCTGCAGCTGCTGCAGTTGCTGCCGGTGTTGCTGCTGCTGCGGCTGCCGCAGGCGATGCTCTCGGGGGGGCCCCCCGGCGCCTCGAGGCCCCTGGGGGCCCCCGAGCTTACAGATGCGTCCTCTGGCTGTGTTCTTTGCTGCTGTTGGGCTCTAAAGCAGCAGAAGCAGCAGCAGCAGCAGCAGCAGCGCCCATGTGTTTCCTGCTGCTGCTGCTGCTGCTGCTCCCAGGGGCCCCAACTGTCAAGTGGCCCCTATGTGTCTTTGTTTGCTGCGCTGCAGCAGCAGCTACAGCAGCAATGACGGAAATGTAAATAAGAAGGGCTCATCCATTTAAGCTGAGCCTGCTGCTGCTGCTGCTGCTGGAGTTGCTGTTGCTGCTGCTGCCGCTGCTGCTGCTGCATGTCTGCGCGCGTCTGCAGGCTGTTGAGACTCTTCTCTGCAGCCGTTAAAAGAAACCAAATTAAAACACTAAACAGCGCACGAATTGCTGCTGCTGCTGCAGCAGCAGCAGCAGCAGCAGCAAGACCCTAGGGCCCCAAGGAAGCGGGGCCGATGTCTGAAGGAGCTCTTGAGGTGTCTAGACACTAGACAAAGAAGCGCACAGCAGCAAACCACCCTAAACCCTAAACCCTAAACCCTAAACCCTAAACCCTGCAACGCATCAAGCGCAGGCTCGGGGTTGTGAGGTACAGCCCCAGCCCCGATGCCCTGGGCCATACAAACCCTAAACCCTAAACCCTCGGCCCTAAACCCCAAACCCTAAACCCTCATTTCAGGCCCTCAAACAACAGCGTAGTCCCGAACCCTAACCTCAAATCCTACTTCATTCCAAGCTGACACTGCCTCTGCGCCTGCGGAAACCCTAAACCCTAAACCCTAAACCCTCATACGGAGGATACAAGACTGGGGGCCTTCAGCACTACACAGCGCCGCTGAAGACTCCAAGGGTTTCTAGATCCGAGGCTCCAGTTCACCAATTCTCTAAACCCTAAACCCTAAACCCTGAAGAAGCCCTAGCTCTGGTGGTAGCCGCTGCAGCAGCCACCGCAAAGCGCTCCGTCTACTCCCTAAACAGATACTTCAGCTGCTGCTGCTGCTGCTGCAGCGTCTAAGAAACACCTAGTCAGCAGGAGCAGCAGCTGCTGCTGCTGCAGTCGTGCTGCAGCAGCAGCTGCTGCTGCTGC
>NW_013545062.1:0-2726 GCF_000499545.2 Eimeria tenella
TGCTGCTGCTATTTCTGCTGCTGCTGCTCCTGGTTCAGCTGCTACGGCTGGTGAGCTGCTACTGCTGCTGCTGCTCTGATTGCGTTGCAGAATTCTGCAGTGTCTGATGCAGTTGAGGGACATCCAATGGAGAAGGTGAGCTAAAAGACGCTGTTGCTTCTGCTGCTGCTGCTGCTGCTGCTACTGCTGCTCGCGGGACTTCAGCTGCAGTCTTTGTTGCTGCTGCTGCTGCTCCATGCAGATATACGGCGCGGACGAATTGGAACAAAGACTCTGCGGCCTTCGCTTCCTTGTGGGGCCCGCTTCCTTCTTTCAGGTGCGGTGCAACATAATGTTGCTGCTGCTGCTGCTGCAGGAGGAGCAGCAGCTGCTGCTGCTGCTGGTGCTGCCGCAACCACGGGGGTACAACGTTGCTGCTGCCAGGGCGTTGCTGTCGCGCCAGCTCGAGTTGCTGCTGGTCCCTGCGCTGCTTCTGCTGCAGCACGAGGTGCAGCTGCGCTCAGAGTTGCTGCTGGTTTGCTGCTGCTGCTGTTTACATGCAGACTAACACTCCTGCGTGCGAGGTCATGTACAAAGCTGTGCTGCAGCTGCTGCTGCCGCTGCCGCCTTCGGGGCCTCTGCTGGACGTCTGCAGCGGAGCGGGCACTATAGCCCTCTGTGCAGCAGCAGCTATTAAGAACGCTGCTGCTGCAGCCGGCAGCAGCAACGGCAGCAGCAGTAGCAGCAGCAGCAGAAGGGTAATTGGAATTGAGGCGGTTGCTTCTGCTGTTGAGGACGCGAGGCGCAACGCCAAGCTCAACGGGCTAGACACTGACGTCGAATTCATCGCAGGTATGCTGCTGCTGCTGCTGCTGCTGCTCCTGCTTTTGCTGCTTCTGCTGTTGAGCCTTAATTATCTGTAGAGGGCTCAAGTCTGCTTCTGCTGCTGGTGCCACCCTTGTTGTTGAGCCCTAATGACTAGTGAATACCGAGAGCCTACTTCTGCTGCTGCTGCCTATGCGTCTGCTGCTGTTGCTGCTGCTGCTGCTGCTGCTGCAGGGAAGGCTGAGGATGTGCTGCCGGGCCTCTTAGAAGAGTTCAGCGCCGAGTCATACATTTCGGCGGCCGTGGACCCCCCCCGCATGGGGCTTCGTAAGTTGCTGCTGCTGTTGCTGCTGCTGCTGCTGCTGCTGATTTTTGCTGCAGTGTGTTGGCGTCGCTGCTCGTGACGGCGCTGCTGCTTCTGCTGCTTCTTGCTGCTGCTGCTGCGCTGCAGACGCGAAAGTGCTGAAGGCTCTGAAGCACTGCAGGCAGCTGGGTGAGTCTCGCCGCACAAGCAGAAGTATCACTGCAGCAGCAGCAGCAACAGCAGCAGCAGCAGCAGCAGCAGCGGTAGCAGCACTTGAGATTTGCTGCTGCTGCGTGGGTGCTGCTGTCTCAGGCAAACTGGTGTATGTTTCGTGCAACTGCAAAACCCTGGTGGAGAATCTGTTGGAGTGAGTCTGAGGGGAGTTGGGGGAAATAATTTTATTTTTTGAATAATTTTTGAATATTTTAATTAAATTTAATGAATTAACGTTTATTTAATTAATTTTAATCCTTTTTCTCCACAGACTCTGCGCCGATGACTGCAACGACCCCTTCCAGCCTGTTGCTGCAGCACCTGTGGACATGTTTCCCCACACGCTGCACTGCGAGGCGGTGGTGCTGCTGGCGAGGCGCAGCAGAGCTGCAGCAGCAGCAGCAGAGTACTCTAGCAGCAAGCGGGCTGCGCTGCTTGCCCTCACCGCCGTCGAGCCCGCACGCGCAGCAGCAGCAGCAGCAGAGGCCGCTACGTCTTCAGAGGATGAAGAGGAAGCCGCCCGACGGAAGGCCCCTCGCACTCCGCCCAGCAGCAGCGCAAGCAGCAGCAGCACAGGCAGCAGCAGCACAGGCAGCAGCGAAGGCAG
Source organism: Eimeria tenella (assembly GCF_000499545.2). Taxonomy (NCBI): domain Eukaryota; phylum Apicomplexa; class Conoidasida; order Eucoccidiorida; family Eimeriidae; genus Eimeria; species Eimeria tenella. The sequence goes on from NW_013545062.1 coordinate 1,929, forward strand.
CAGCAGCAGCAACTGCGCAGGCAGCAAGGCATCCAGCAATGCGCAGCTGGCCACAGCTGCAGCCCCAGATTGGAATGGATATAATCCCCTCCTGGACTAGCTAGCCAGCCGGCTAGCTAGCTAGCTAGCGAGCTAGCTAGCTAGCTAGCTATCTGCCCAGCTAGCTAGCTGGCTAGCTAGCTATCTGCCCAGCTAGCTAGCTGGCTAGCTAGCTAGCTGGCTAGCTAGCTAGCTGGCTAGCTAGCTTTAAAGAGCCGAGCCAGCTCACTAGACCCCCTCCCAGTTTGTCTTCGTTGTGGGAGTTGCATGTACACGCAGCTTCACGTGTGGCTAGCGAGCTGCCAAAGTATTTAGCTAGCCAGTTTTCTATGTAGCTAGCTGGCTAGCTAGCTAGCTAGCTGGCTAGATAGCTGGCTGGTTAGCTGCATAGCTAGCTGGCTAGCCAGCCAGCTGGCTGGAGAGGTAGCTAGCTCGCTTCCCAGCTAGCTAGCTGGCTAGCTGTCCAGCTGCATAGCGCGCTGCCTAGCTAGCGAGGTGGCTACCTAGTTAGCCAAGTGCCCAGCTAGCTCGCTGGCTAGCTAGCTGGCTAGCTAGCTAGCTAGCCAGCTAGCTCGCTGGCTAGTTAGCTAGCTAATTGGCATTCTGAGCAGCTAGCTGCAACAGGCTGTTTGCGCTCATGTCAATCCCTTTGGCCTATGCAAGGACTGTCTGTGTGAGCTGCTGACGGAACCCCAGCAGCAGCAGCAGCAGCAGCAGCAGCTGCTGCTGCTGCTGCTGCTGCTGCAGCAAGCCCAGCAC
>NW_013545063.1:0-1321 GCF_000499545.2 Eimeria tenella
TGCTGGCGCTGCTGCTGCTGCTGGTGCTGCTGCTGCTGCTGGCGCTGCTGCTGCTGCAGGTGGTGCTGCTGCTGCTGTGCCCCCTCTTTGCTCTACTGAGTGGCGCTTCTGTACAGGGGCCCCTGAGCTGCTGCTGTGGAACTCTTTGCTGCCAGCTAAACCCCCCCTAAGTGGGGCCCCCCTGCTGGACCCACCCCTTAGTAGCAAAGTTTGTGGGGCCTCTTTGCCTCTGCTGTGTTGCTGCTTCAAGAGACTGGCTCGAGTTGGCGCTGCTGCAGCAGCAGCAGGTGCTGCTGCTGCTGCTGCTGCGGGGGCCCCCCGCTTCTTCAGGGCCTCAGCTGCCGGCCTGCTGCTGCTCTTGGGGGCCTCCTCTGGGCCTCCCCCACTCCTCTTGGGGGCCCCCAAGGGGGCCCCCCTCTCCCCGGGGGCCCTTTGGTTTGCTGCTGCTCCCTTATGGGCTTCTTTTGCTGCTGCAGCAGCACCATTCTTAGGCCCAGCTGCTCCTCTGGGGGCCCCCAAGCCCTCAGGGGGCCCCCCTGCTGCTGCAGGCGGGGGCCCCTGTTCTTCAAGGGGGGCCCCCAAGGGGGCCCCATCATCAAAGGGTCTTTCCTTAGGGGCCCCCTTCGCTTCAGGGGCTCCCTTCTCTTCAGGGGCCTCGGGGGGCCCCCCTTCATCCTCAAGGGCCCCTTCTTCCCTAAGGGCCCCTTCTTTGGGGGCCCCTTCTTCTTTGGGGGCCCCTTCTTCCTTGGGGGCCCCTTCTTCTTTGAGGGCCCCTTCTTCTTTGGGGGCCCCTTCTTCTTTGGGGGCCCCTTCTTCTTTAGGAGCCCCTTCTTTAGGGGCCCCCTTCTGTTTGGGGGCCCCCTCCTCCTCAGGGGCCCCTTTCTCTTTCTCTTTGGGGGCCCCTTCATCCCCAGGGGCTCCCTCTTCTTGTGGGGCCCCTTTCTCTATGGGGGCCCCTAGGGCCCCCTCCCTAGAGGCCCAAGCTGTGGGGGCCCCCGGGGCCCCCAGAGGGGTACTGAAGCCCCCAGCTCGGGGGGCCCCTTGGGCCCCCTCCCTGGGGCCTCCAGCTGTGGGGGCCCCCTCCTTCTGGGGCCCCTCTTCCCCTCTGGAGATTTGCTGCAGCTCAGCAGCAGCTTCCTCTTTTGGTACCCTTTTAGAATCCTCAGGGGCCCCCCCCGTGCCCTCAGGGGGGCCTCCCGGGCCTCCAGGGGCCCCCCTCTTGGCCTCTTCAGGGGGGCCCCCCACGCTCCCTGCGGGGCCAGGGGGGCCCCCGGGGGCCCCCCTGACACCGGAAGGGGCCCCCACTGCAGCAGCAGCAGCA
>NW_013545064.1:0-1840 GCF_000499545.2 Eimeria tenella
CCACCACCACAAACAGCAGCAGCAGCAGCAGCAGCAGCCTTCGGCCGGTTGTGCTGCTGCTGCAGTGGCTGCAGGCCCCCAGTTGGGGGCCCCCAGGGGCCCCCCACTGCAGGGTCAAGAAGGGCCTTCAAGGGGGGCCCCCAATGAGGGCTCAGCTAGCCAGCCCTTAGAAACAGCTAGCCAGCTAGCTGTCCCGCAGGAGGCCCTCGGGGGGCCCCTTGGGGTGCCCCTCGGGGGGTCCCCTGGGGGGCCCCTTGGGGGCCCCCTTGGGGGTCCCCTTGAGGGGCCCCTAAGGGGGCCCTCTGGGGGGCCCCTTGAGGAGCTCCGTGCTGCGGGCTGCGGGAGGGGGGCCCCCGGGGGGCCCCCCTGCATGCAGCAGAAGATGGAAAGTCCTGGGGAGCTGCTGGGTTCTTCTTTTGTGGTTTTGCTGCAGCGGCCTTTGCTGCTGCAGGAGGCCCTTGCCACGCGGGCCCTGCTGCTGCTGCTGCTACGGGACGGAAGCCTGCAGGGGCTGCTGAGGCAGCTGAAGCGCGTAAGCTGCTGCTGCTGCTGCTGCTGCTCTTGCTGCTGCTGCGCTGGCTGCTGCGGCTGCGCGTCAGTGCTGCTGCACTGCTGATAGTGCTGCTGCCGGCTGAGGTGACACAAAAGCAGGAGCATCCCGTGCTGCTGTGGGGCGTCTGCTACTCTTGCTGCTGCTGCTGCTGTTGCTGTTGCTGCTGCTGCAGCTGATGCTGTTCGGCTCGACACACGTCGTGCAGGAGTTCCGGGTGCTGCTGCTGCAGCGGCTGCAGCAGCATGCAGCAGAGCAGCAGCAGCAGACTTGTGGGAGCCGCATTGTGAATTTGCCGTCAGACAGTGCAGCAGCAGAAGCAGATCTCCCTGCTGCTGCTCCTGCTGCTGCTGCTGCTGCTGCTGCTCAGGGATCCCTCTGCAGCGACGTGGAGCAGCTGCTGCAGGGGGCTCTGGGAGCGCTGCCAAGCAGCAGCACAGCAGCCCAGCAGCAGCAGCAGCAAAAGCAGCAGGTTTTGCATTTCACTTGCAGCATGCAGTCAAGCGTAGCAGCCGTGACACAACCAGCAGCAGCAGCAGCAACAGCAGCAGCAGCAGCAGCAGCAGAGGCAGCAGTGCTGCTGAGCGGTCTTCGTATACTGCCTGAAGCCGCTCCGCCTCTGCAGCTATTTCTGACCCCGGTAATCTCCAAACCCTAAACCCTAAACCCTAGAAAGGCTCCCACAAGCTTGCGTTGACTCAATACTGCCATCGACAACTCCGCAGCAGCAAAACTCAGTCTAACAACTTGGTTCTAAGAACCGCCAATTTAGGGTTCAGGGTCTAGGGTTTAGGGTTTAGGGTTTAGGGTTTAGGGGTGTTTGCAGCCTGTGCAAGAAAGATACTCCTCCATTTTTGTTTTTCTTCTTCGTCTCGACGCGGCCCTGGCAGCGCTGGCCGACTGCTGGGTGCTGCGTCGACAGCAGCAGCAGCAGCAGCAGCAGCAGCAGCAGCAATTTGCTGCTAGAGCAGCCCAGCTGCAGCAAAGGCTGCAGCACTTTCTGCGGGCCGTTTTCGATTTTGCACTCACTGACGCCATCGAAGCAGAATGGACAGGCTTTCAGGGACACGTAGCAGCAGCAGCAGCAGCAGCAGCAGCAGGGGAAACCGGAGCAGCAGCAGCAGCAGCAGCAAGAAAAAATAGCCTGAGCTTCTTTGCGCTCGTTGAGGCCCACGCCCGTTGTGCAGAAAATGTTTACACCAGGTCGGTGAGACGAAGCGTGACTGCAACAGCAGCAGCAACAGTAGCAGCAGCAGCAGCAGCAGCAGCAACCGCAACAACAACAATAAC
>NW_013545065.1:0-8419 GCF_000499545.2 Eimeria tenella
CCCTAAACCCTAAACCCTAAACCCTTTAGGACGAGGCCCCGGATCCCAAACCCTAGTCGCCTGCGCGAACACCCTGCCACAAACCACCCCAGTGCTCCAAACCCTAAACCCTAAACCCGAAACCCGAAACCCTAAACCCTAAACCCTAAACCCTAAACCCTCGAGCACCTGCAGGAGGTCAGGGTTTGAGGCGCCGATCATCTGCAGCACCTGAGGGAGCATTTGGGGGTTTGTCTGCAGCACAAATCAAGCGGGAAGCAAATCAACTTTGCTGCTGTTGCTGCTGCTGCTGCTGCTGTTTCTGCTGCTGCTGCTGAACAACCAGCGCCAACAGCTTCAAAAGCAGCAGCAGCAGCAGCAAATTCCAACGCAGCTGCAGCAGCAACGCCATCTGCGGCACCATGTGAAACAGCGTACAATCATACCAGCAGCAGCAGCAGCAGCAAGACAGCAACCGGACTAACAGCAGCAGCAGCAGCAGCAGCAGCAGCAGCTGACCTGCGTGAGCTGGCGAACTTGCTGAAAGACAGGATGGGTGCGGAGGCCCGCTAGAGGGTTGTCATCTGCTGCTGCTGCTGCTGCTGCTGCTGCTGGCTCTCCTGCTGCAGCTGCCTGTCCTGCTTCTGCTGCTGCTGCTGCTGTTCCTTCTGCTGCTACGGACGGCAAAAGGTCTTCAGGAATGCCCTGAGTAAATAAAGAAAAACAGACCATTAGGGTTTAGGGTTTAGGGTTTAGGGTTTGGAGGAGCCTCAGGAGGGATACGCGAAAAACTGGAAAGACACAAATAAAGAAATAAAAAAGAAATAAAAAAGGAATAAAAACTAAAAGAATGAAAAAATTTTAAAAAAGAATAAAAAAGAGATAAAAAATAAAAGAAATAAAAAAGAAACTAAAAAGAAAAAAGGAATTAAAAGAAATAAAAAAGAAGTAAAAGAGTTAAAAAGAAATTAAAAAAAATAAAAGAGAAATTAAACAAATGGAAAACAAATAGAAATAAAAAAACAAAAATGCAAAAGTGAAAAATTGGAAAAAGCGGAAAAGCAATAAAACCAAGACACGAAAAGGGAATTTTTAAAATTCAAAATTAATTAAATTAAAATAAATTAAATTAAATTAAATTAAATTAAACAAAAATAATTCAAAAGGATTCAAACAAATGATAAATTAAAATAAAATGAATTAAAGCGAATTAAAATGGACTAAATTAAATTAAGATAAATTGAAATAAATTAAAATAAATTAAAGTAAATTAAAATAAAGTGAATTAAAACAAATTAAATAATTAAAATATATTAAAAAAAAGAATTCGAAATAAATCAGCAAAAGGACAAAAAGGAGACACAAATGAACCAAAACAAATCCAAAATAAAAAAAAAATAGAAAGACAAAAGGAAAAGGCAAAAGCTTCTGGAGTTTTCAGAAGACTCAAAGGACAAAAGGGAGCTTCAAAAGACCCCCAAACCCTAAAAAAGGGTTTCGAAAAGCAGCAAAAGATGCAAAATGTTTTCAAAATTGAAATTAAAATCCTCCCCACATTCATTAAATACTCCACTGCTCTGTCCGGATTATTAAAAGCTGCTCGAAGAGCCACGCGACAATCTGCTGCTGAAAAACCCAACTCCTCCAGATTCTTCAAAGTCTGCAGCAGCAGCAGCAGCAGCAGCAGCAGCAGTAGTTGTCGTAGTAGTAGTAGAGTCGCAGTAGCAATAGTGTAGCAGTCGTAGCAGTGGCAGCAGCAGCAGCAGCAGCAGCAGCAGCAGCAAAGGAGCAGCAGCAGCAGCAGCAACGAAGCAATAGCAGCAGCAGCAGCAGCAGCAGCAGAAACTCACAGAAGTTCGAAATGTTGAATTAAATATTCTGCTGCTTGTGGGGCCCCACAAGTGCTTCTGCTTTTCATTTTTTAATTTTAATTTTAATTTTAATTTTTAATTTTAATTTTTAAATGAAAAAACAAAAACTCACTTCTTCAACTTCTGCCCCTGTCGCCAGAGCAGCAGCAGATTCGCTCATGACATCTGACCTCTGCTGCTGCTGCTGCTGCTGCTGCTGCTGCTGCTGCTGCGGCTCTGCTGCAGCCGGGGCTGCTGCAGCCGGGGCTGCTGCAGCAGCTGCTGCTGGCGGCTTCGCAGCGCCAGCAGCAGCAGCAGGAGCTGCTGCTGCTGCTGCTCCCGACGAATTTGCTGCTGCTGCTGCTGCAGGGCCGTTCGAGGAAGCCACTTGCTGAACAACAAACTCACAAAAACCCTAAACCCTAAACCCTAACCGTAAACCCTAAACCCTTAACCTTTAAGCCTAAGCCCTGTCCTCTGCACTTCTCCCACAGCTGCAATTATCATACCGCCTTTCACGAGGGTTTGGAGTCAGCCTAAACGCTAAATCAGGGTTTAGGGTTTAGGGTTGATTTCGGCTCCAAGGGCCGCGAGCCCCTCGTTATTTCGGCCTCTCCGGCAAATTAGGGTTTAGGGTTTAGGGTTTAGGGTTTACTTTGGAAGCGAGCACGACAAGTCTTCCGTATCCCTTGATCTGGGGGTAAATTAGGGTTTAGGGTTTAGGGTTCAGGGTTAACTATGGCTCCAAGAACCGCGAGCCCCTCGTTTTTGCAGCCTCCGACGCAAATCAGGGTTTAGGGTTTAGGGTTTAGGGTTTAGGGTTTACCTTGGTGACGAGGACGACGAGTCTCTCGTTGTCTTTGATTTGGGGGTACTGTTTGATTTGGAGTTTGTCTTCGAGGACTTTGCCTGCATGCACCAGCCGCTGCTTTGCTGCTGCCATTCGCGGAAAAGCTTTTTCTATTTTTTCTTTTAAATCTTTTATTGTTTCTTCCGGCTCCACGGAGACCTCGCACTCCTCCGCGCCCAGCGTGCGCACCCGCAGCCGCATTTTCCCGCTGCTGCTGCTGCTGCTGCTGCTGCTGCTGCTGCTGCTGCTGCGCTGCTGCTGCTGCTGCTGGTGGCGCTGTGCTGCTGCGGTTGGGGCGGCTGCAGGGGCACCACACAGCAGCGAGGCACACACGCACGCGGGTGCTGCAGTGAGGGGCTGCTGCTCCTGCTGCTGCTGCTGCTGCTGCTGCTGTTGGGGGTCTTTGGGGGGCGTACCTTCGCTTGCGGGGGCTGCTGCTGAGGCGCAGCGGGGCAGCTTTGCAGCTGCTGAGGCGGCGGGGCTGCAGCGGCACTACAGGTGCAGCAGAAGAAGCAGCAGCAGCAGCAACAGCAGCAGCAGGCGCAGCAGCAGGAGCAGCAGCAAGTGCTGGGAACGCAGGCGCCTGACAAGACAGCCCCCGAGGTGTATCTTCAGCTTTGGAAATGAAAATAAAAAGAATTAAAAGGAATTAATTTCAATATTTATTTATTTCCTTTTGTTCTGCTGCAGCTCGCTCGCAGGCTGCGCGTCTGCATGCGCCAGCTGTACATACACCTGAGCGCCCCGGCCGTGCCGCCGCTGCTGCTTCTTTTTCCACTTTTTGCGGATTATTTTTATTTTCTTTCTTTTATTTCTCCAACAATTGCTTTTTTATCGCCAACTCGGACAAATTTAGACAAATAAAGACAACTTTAACGCAGCAGCAGCAGCAGCAGCAGCAGCACCCTACACGCGCCAGCTATTGAGCAGCCGCAGCCGCTGCAGCAGCAGCAGCAGCAGCAGCAGTACTGACACCGCAAAGTGCAGTTTGTTTTGTCTTTAAGTAAATTCTTTTCTTTATTTATTTTTGTCTTCCGGGGCTTTCCAAATTCAACATGTGATCCCCGCATCTGCTGCTGCTGCTGCCGCTGCTGCTGCGGTCGCTATTGCTGCTGCTGCTGGTGTTGCTGCTGCTATTTACAGTTGCTGCTGCTGTTGCTGCTACTGTCGTTGCTGCTGCTGCTGCTGCTCAATATGCAACTCGTTTTGCTGCATGCAGCGAGCAGCAAAAGGCAGCAAATGGAAGCTTTTTGTTTTGCTGCTAATTAGTCCATTAAATCCATCAAATGGTGCTAATTAATTTGATTAAAATTAATTTAATTTCGATTAATTAAATTAATTTAATTTAATTAATTAAGTTAATTTAATTTAAGTTAAATTAATTTAATCTAATTTGAAATTTAAATTAAAATCAATTCGGGGCCCTCGCTGCAGCAGCTGCATGCAAATCCATTTGCTGCCACTTTTTCTTTTTTAAACTTTCTTTATTTTATTTATTTTTTTATTTTTGTTTTATTATTTTATCTATATATTTATTTTATTATTTTATTTCTTTATTTATTCTAGTTATTTATTTATTTTATACATTTTATTTTATGTATTTTATTTATATACTTTATTTTATTTATTTATTTGTTTTTAAAGTATTTATTAGTAATTAATTATCGTCTTACTGTCAATTTGTTGTTAATTAATTATTCATTTATTATTAACTATTTAATCATTTATTTATTATTTATTTTTAATTTATTTTTATATTTTTAATTTATTTTTTATTTTTATCTACTTTTGAAAGGTAATCCCGAACTTCTTTTTTTCCATTTTTTTATATTTTTAATTTTTTATTTAAATTCTTTTTTAATTCTTTCTTCATTCTTTTTTAATTCCTTTTTTAAATCCTTTTTAAATTCGTTTTTATTGCTTTTTGAATTCCTTGTAATTCTATTTTTAATTTCGTTTTTAAAACTGTTTTAAGTCTATTTTAAATCTATTTTAATTTCTTTTATTTTCATTTTGATTTAATTTTAAATTTCTATTTTTATTTTCTTTCTTCTTTTTTTGTCTCTTTTTATTTTTTAATTTCTAATTTTGTCTCTTTTTATATTTACTTTCTTTTAATTCTTTTATTTCTTTTTTGGTTAATTCTTTTTAAATAAATAAAATAAATAAAAAAATAAATAAATAAAATGAAACAAAATAAATAAATAAAGTGAAATAAAATAAATAATTAAATAAGTAAATAAACGCAATAAAAGTAATAACAATTGGGCTGAGATATCAGCAAGAAAGAAACAAATAAAATAAATTCGAAGCAAAACTATTTGTTCTAAATATCTTCTTCTTCGTGCTGCTGCTGCTGCTGCTGCTGCTGCTGCGGGGGCTCGAGGGCCTGCAGCGGCAGCTCAATGTTAGGTGCTGCTGCTTTGATTTTAGCGAAGAGACTTTTAATTGTTTTGAGTTCTTCGAGCAGCCAGGCCTCAGCCCCCGCTGCTGCTGCCTGCTGCTGCTGCTGCTGCTGCTGCTGCTGCTGCAGCTGCTGCAGCGCAGGGCCGACCGCCGCGCTGTTGTCCGCCAGCAGCAGCCCCAACTCTTTGCATGCAGCAGCAAGTCTTTGTTCAGAGTTTGGCAGCATTAGCTGCGTCTCCAGCAGCACATTTTGTCTTTGTCGAATGTCGCTTTCTTCTCTTCCTGCTGCCTGCAGCAAACAGCAACTCTTTTCTTAATTTCTCCAGCAGCAGCAGCAGCAGCAGCAGCAGGGGCAGCAGCAGCAGCAGCGGCGGCGGCGGGAGGAGCGTACGCGATTGCAGCGGCACAAAGAGCGGAAGTAGCAGCAGCAGCGGCAGCAGCAACACAAGCAGCAGCAACAGCAGCGGCAGAAACAGGAACAGCAGCAGCAGCAGCAGCAGCAGCAGCAGCAGCAGCACCTGCATTTGCTGCAGCACTTGCTGGTGCTCTAGGACTTCTTCTCTGTAGCAAATTAAATCCTTAAAAATTCGCTCCACCACTTTGCGGCGAATCACGAGCTGCCGACGAAACGCCTCCATCTTTGCTGCTGCTGCTGCTGCTGCTGCTGCTGCTGTCGGTAGCGGTGCCCGTAGTAATGGAGGTGCTGGTGCTGCTGCAGTGGCTGCTGCTGTCCCAGTCGCTCGGAGTCTGCTGTTGCGGCTACGTATTTCTAGTGCTCGTTTTGCTGCTGCTACTGCTGCTGCTGCTGCTGCTGCTATGTGTGCGGAAGCAGCAGCAATTAGGTGTCTGGAGCTTCTCTGGCGCCCTTCTTGAGCGCGAATTAAAAAAAAATAAAATAAAAAGTAAAGTAAAAAGATTTATTACTTCAAATATATTTCCAAAGAAGAAGCAAGACAGCAGCAGCACCCAACCCGGGGCGGCTGCAGCCTCTCGGAGGGCCCCCTGGGGCTGCCGCTGCTGCAGCAGGCCCGCGTTGCTGCATTTAAAGTGAAATAAATGTTTTCTTTAATTAAAATATTTAATTAAATTCAAAAAATAAACAAAAACGCGAAAGTTTGTTGGTTAGTCGCTGCGGCGGTGCTGAGGTGTATCTACACCGCAGGCGTGGTTCAAAAGGCGCGCGCGCCGACAGAACAAATATCTTTCCTTCTTTTCATTCATTTTGGAAATAAATTGGCATTTAAGTTGTTAAAATACAAACAAATCTATTTGTCTGAGCTCTAGGTCTAAGCAAGCCGCGGTTCTCGAGCAGCAGCAGCAGCAGCGGCGACGGCAGCAGCAAGGGCACCAGCAGCAGTGACGGCGACTGCGAAAGCAGCAGCGGCGACAACCGCGGCAATTGTAGCAGCAGCAGCAACAGCAGTAGCAGCAAGGGTAGGAGCAGCATCACCAAGTGTAGCGGCGGCAGCAGCAACAAAAGCAGCAGCAGCAGGAAGGCAGCTGCAACCGCAGTAGCAGCAGCAGCGGCTGCGGAAGCAGCAGCAGCGGCTGCGGAAGCAGCAGCAGCAGCAGCAACCATGGCCCTATCAGCAGCAGCTGAGAAGATCCACACTCTCCTCGGTAAGCCCCACCTCAGATACGCTAACTAGGAGCAGCAGCAGCAGCAGGTGCTGCTGCTGCTGCTGCTGCTGCTACGCAATATGCTCAGAAGAAGCAGCAAAATTGAGGTTTGTATGCGGCAGCAATACAAATGCTAGCAGCAGCAGCAGCAACACTGATATGTATGAGCAGCAGCACAAGCAAAGCTGCAGCAGCAGCAGCAGAGAGCTGTCTGTGAGATGCCTCAGCTGAAGAGGAAGAGGCTTTGCTGCGGCAGACTTCTGATGATGCAGCAGCAGCAGCAGCAGCAACACCTCAAGCTGCAGCCACCAGCCCCGCAGCAACAGCAGCAGCAGAAGACGCGATCGCAGAAGCCGAAGCAGCAGCAACAGCAGCAGCAGCAGCAGCAGACGCAAACACCGCAGCAGCAACAGCAGCAGGAAGCAGAACTGCTGCAGCATGGGCGTGCCCTTCTGCTGCTGCTTTTCTCAGTTGCTGCAATCTCCGGCTTGATGCAGCAGTAGCAGCAGCAGCAGCAAACGAAAATGATGGGGATCTATCTTTTGTAGTTGGAAATAGCAGCGCAGATCTTGTGTGTCAAACCCTAAACCCTAAACCCTAAACCCTAGTTTAGCATTGGCAGTTTCGTATCTTTGCTTGAGTTCCGCTGACGTCCTAACCTCTCAGCCCTGCAACGCTTTAGGGTTTAGGGTTTAGGGTTTAGGGTTTAGGGTTTGTGCTGCGGCAAAGGATTCGACTGTGTCTGCCATTGGATACGCCTTCTGTCTTGAGACCTGCCGCCTACTGCAGCAGCTGGAGCAGCAGCAGCAACAGCAGCAGCAGCAGCAGCAGCAGCAGCAAAATGAGCTCCCAGTCTTCCTGCCCTTTGTTGACTGTCAGCCGGGCGCCCTTGGGAACAAGCTGCAGGTGCGTTTGCTGCCGCTGCTGCTGCTGCTGCTGCTGCTGCTTGTGTTGGAGGTGCTAATGTTCTGCTGTAGTGCTGCACTGCTGCTGCTGCTGCTGCTTGTTTGGGGTGTACGTACACCAGGTGGACTGGTGGGTCTCTTCCTGCCTCGGCGCTGCTGCAGCAGCTCAGCTGCTCTTCTTGCCTGACAAAAAGCCGCAGCAGGTGAGCAGCAGCAGCAGCAGCAGCAGTAGCAGCAGCAGCAGCAGCAGCAGTAGGAGCAGCAGAAGCGGCTGCCTTCTGTGTTATGCTGATTTAGTGGCAGGGGATATTTGCTGCTGCGGGTGCTTGAATGCAGCTGCTGCTGCAGCAGCAGCAGCAGCAGCAGCTAGGGAAGGGACTTACCAGCATTAAATTCTGTCTCGTTGATCACAATGACTTGGAAGGGGACAAGCAGCAGTGAGATCGCTGCTGCTTTTGCTGTTGCTGCTGCTGCTGCTGTTGTTGCTGCTGCTACTGTTGCTGTTGCTGCTGCTGCTACTGTTGCTGCTGCTGCTGCTGCTGCGGTTGCCGCTGCTGCTGCTGCTGCCAGAGGCGCATGCGGGTGCTGCTTGAGGCGTTTTTCCCGCTTCACTGTGGGGTCTAGGGCAACGCTGCGACCGAGGGTTTAGGGTTTAGGGTTTAGGGTTTAGGGTTTGCAGGTGGCTGGAAGACGTGATTAGCTGCATAGACCACCACGAAGACAAAAAGCAAATTTCAGAAACCACAAAAAAGCGAATTGCGGGTCCTCAAGTTGGCTCCTGCGCTTCTTTAATTGCCCTATGCGTAAAC
>NW_013545066.1:0-2123 GCF_000499545.2 Eimeria tenella
TGTGTGGGGGTTGGGGGGCCCCCCCCGGGAGCCAGCAGGCCAGCCATCAGCTGCCGGGCATTGGGGGGCCCCTCAAAGGCGCGACGCCGGCTTTGGGGAGGAATTAATTGCTGCAGAAGTGGAGGCAAAGGGGTTTCCTCGGAGCTGCTGCTGCTGCTGCTGCTGCTGCCTCTGCTGCGGCTGCTGCTGCTGCTGTCCTGCTCGGAGATACGGCGAACAGCGCAAACTGAGCGCTCACAGGGGGGCCCCCCGTGGGCCCCCCAAAGCGAGTGAGGGGGGCCCCCCTGTGGCAGCGGAGAAAAGGGGTTAGTCAGCTGGCCCCTGCTGCTGCTGCTGCTGCTGCTGCTGTGTCTGCATTTGCTGCTGCGGAGGGCCAACTGCGGAAGCAGCAGCAGCCGCAGCGGCAGCAGCTGGGTCTCAGCTGTTGCCCAAGAAGCCCAGAGCCAAGGGGCCCCCCAGGGTCCCAGCAAATGGGTATTCTGGGGACCCCAAAGTGCAGCAAGGGGCCCCAAAGGGGTCTTGGGGCCCCTCACCATGGGGCCCCCTCAGATCAGCAGCAGCAGCATGTGATGGGGCAAAGGACCCTCTGGGGGCCCCTGGGGGCCCGCTGAGAGAAGGCTTCTGGGGCCCCCCGGGGGGCCCCTGGGCCTCAAGAAGGCCGCAGCTGCAGCACAGGCAGCAGCAGCAGCTCTGGAAGAGCACTTTGGCGTCTGATCTACTGAATTTGCATTTAAAAGTTGAAATATTTAAAACAAAAGGTATTTATTCGCTATAATTTGCCTCCTAGGGGCCCCTAGGGGACCCCTAGGGGCCCCCGGAGGAACCCCCCGTGGGGCTGGACCCTTCTGATGGGGCCCCCTGGGCCAGTTAGTGGCTGCTGCTAGGGGCCCCAGGGCAGCCATAAAACCCAAATTGGAGGCTTTTAAAGTTTAAATTTTGTTTAATCTACTTAAATTCATTTTAAGTCCTTTAAACGAGGCGAAATCTACTCAAAGAACAATGGACCAATGGTCAGGTGACCCGGGGGCCCCCTGGGGGCCCCCCGTGGGGGCCCCCACTGGTTCTTCTGGGGCCCCCTGGTTTGAGGGGGCCCCCAGTGCTCTTGTAGGGACTCTGAAGTTCCCCGTTGTCCATTAAGTAGCTTCCTCATAAACCCTAAACCCTAGGCATTGGAGGGACCTCTAAACCCTAAACCTTAGGCCCTGGGCAGGCCTCTAAACCCTAGTCCCAAGCCCTAGGCTCCAAACGAATCTTCGAACCCTAAACCCTAGCAAACGAGCTTTTCAAACCCCGAAAACCCCGGGCCTTCAAACAAGTCTTGAGACCCCAAACCCTAGGCTTCAAACGAGTCATAAATCACTAAACCCTAGGCTTCAAACGAGTCCTTAAACCCTAAACCCTAAACCCTAGACCCTAAACCCGAAACCCTGGTCCCTCCCACGGCTAAAACCTCAAGTTCCCTAATAGTCTCCATGCTTCTTCTTACGCCACACAACGGGGACCTTCGGTATGGGCCCTGTGCCCAGCTGGCTGCCCTGGGGGCCCCCCTGGGGGCCCCCGTGGGGGGCCCCCTGGGGGCCCCCCTGGGGGCCCCCGTGGGGGGCCCCCTGGGGGCCTCCTTGGAAGGCCTCCCTGGGGAGCCCCTGGGGGGGATCCTGGAATGCCCCGTGGGGGGGCTCCAGAGGGGGCCCCTGGGGGGGCCCCTGGGAGGGGCCCTCGGGGGGCTCTTGAGGGGCCCCCACAGGGGGCCCCTCGGGGGGCCCCTGGGGGGGCCCCCCCAGGGGGGCCCCCAAGGGAGCCTTGCAGGGGGCCCGGGGGGCCCCCCGTGGCCCAAAAATTGCAGCAGTGAGCTGCACGAATTGGTGGGGGGTAAGGGCCTGGGGCCTCTGGCTAGCGAACTGTGGGGGTACGGGGGCCCCTGGGGGAAGAATGGACTAAAAGAAACAAAAGAACAGGAAAAGAAACTTCAAAACTTAAAAAATCCAAACATTCCCTCGAACCCTAAACCCTAAACCCTAAACCCTAATGAGCCCCTGAAGCAGCTCCAGTTGGACCCCCTTAGCAGCAGCAGGGGCCCCACAGCAGCAGCAGGGGCCCCGCAGCAGCAGCAGGGGCCCCGCAGC
>NW_013545067.1:0-2445 GCF_000499545.2 Eimeria tenella
GGGGGCCCCCGCGGGCCCGGGGGGCCCCCCTGGGGCCCCCCTGCGCTTTAGGCGGCGCCGTGGGGTTAGACTCTGTGGGGCCCCCCTTGGGGGCAGGGGGCCCCTCGGGGGCCTCCTCGGGGGGCCCCTCTGGGGTCCCCTTGGGGGCCTCTTCTTGGCTTGATTTTGATGCCTCTTCTGGGGCTGAAGGGCCCTCGCCATCTCCCGTGGGGCCCCCGCTAGAAGGGCCCTTTGGGGGGCCCTCTCCCGCTGCAGCTGTATTGGCTGCTGCAGGGTTGGGAGCCCCCTCCTCCTTGGCGTCGCTGCTGCTGCTGCTGCTCCTGCTGCCGTTGCCGCTTTCGCCGCTGCTGCTGCTGTCGCTGCTGCTGGAAGGCGGTTCAGCGACCTCAGAGGTGCCTTCTCTGTCGCCGTCTGCTTCTTGTTTTTCTTCTTCTTCTGCTGCTGCTGCTGCTGCTCCTGCTGCTGCTGCTGCAGCTAAGAACGAGTAGGGGCGCAGGGGGCGGCTGGCCTGGAGCACGGAGCTGCCCGAGGGGGCGGCGAAGCTGAGCAGCAGCAGCAGCAGCAGCAGGGGGGCCCCCAAAGAGCGCATGCAGCCCCCAAGCTGGGGGCCCCTAGGCTGAGGCTCCATTTGCAAGATCTTTAGGGCCTCCTCTTCTCGTTCTGGGCCTCTTAAAGCCTTTGGGGGACCCCGGGAAACCCTGGGGACATAAAAAAGGGTTTAAACACCTTTTTTAGGGTTAAAAAGATATTATTGAGGCCCAGAAAGAGCCAAAGAGCTGCAGCCCTGCGGCGGCGGCCGCGAGCCTTCTGGTGTACGTACACCTCAAGGCCCTGCTGCGACTGGGCAAGCCCGGGCCCTCAAACTGCATTAACAGAGACCCTTATGGCTGCATCGCCTTGGAAACAAACCCTAAACCCTAAACCCTAAACCGTAGACCTTGAGGCTGCGCCGCGAAGCCCAGCTGTCTGGCGGCGCGTCGGCGCCCGCTGCTGCTGCCCACAGCTCTTCCCCTCTTCGGTTTTTTCCTTTTTTGAAAGTCTTTGGGAATTGCATTAAATAAAAAACTCTAAATTGCAATTTAAAATGAAACAGCAGCAAGAAAGAGAGGAAGCTGCTGCAGCAGGCGGTGACCTCTCGGGCGCCGGGGCCCGGGCCTGGCCCGCAGTCCAGTGGGCAGCAGCAGCTGACCGCTCGCTGCAACATCTGTCTGTCTTTCTTTTTGCTGAAATAAATTTAAATTCATTTCACAATTATATTTGCAACTTTATTTGCTCTTTTAAACGGCCAAAAGAGGCCCCCGGACCCCCGCAGCGCAGCAAGCCTCCCGAGTGAGGCAGCCGCGTTCGGGTGTACGTACAGCTGCGGCTGTTTCGCCCGCGAGCCTCCACGGAGTGTACGTACGCCTGGGCCAAAAACAAACTCTTTTGCCTTTTCTTTTCTTTCCATTTTATTTCTTTTGCTTCCAGAAGACTGTAGAAGTCCCCAGAGGCCCTTTTGCTGGCAGTTCAGCGCAGCAGCAGAAGACTCTAAGGGCTCGGAGCTCCCAAGACACCCGAGACCGAAGCTACAAATAAATAAATAGATCAACAAGTAGAGACTAATTAAATAATTATAAATACTAAATAAAGATCAGGAAGCAAATTTTAAATTATAATTACAAACATCTCGGGGCCTCGAGGGTTTAGGGTTTACCGGCGTATAGCCCGAGCACCCTCGGCACTCGCTGCCCCTAGACGGAGCGTAAACCCTAAACCCTAAACCCTAAACCCTAGAGCGCCTGCAGACTGACGCGGAGGCAAGGAGAGAGGCGAGGAGCAACTGATTACAAAAAAGCTCACAAGAGCCAAAGGCCCGCAGTCCAGTTTGACAGCTTTCGTGGCTCTCTTGCAGGTAGCAGCAGCAGACTGCTGCTGCTGCTGCCTGCTGCTCTCCTCCCCACAAAGCTCCCTATAGCTGATGCGCGCTGCTCTGCTGCAGCAGCACTGCAGCAGCACTGCAGCAGCGCTGCAGCAGGAAACTGGGGGCCCCCTTGAGTCTGGGGGACCCCCCTGTGTCTGGGGGCCCCTCTGCGTCTGGGGGCTCTTCTGTGTCTGGGGACCCCCCATGGACCTTAGGGGCCCCCTTGGGTCGGGGGGCCCTCCGCAGGGGCCCCCTCGGTACCCTCCTGCTGCAGCAAGACTCTTCTGAAGCTCTAGGGCAAATAAGACTCAAAGCTTTTGCTGCTAATAGAAAAAGAAACCCCACAGTGGTGCTTTGCGGTGTATTGACAGCTCTGCGGTGTACAGACACCTCTGCGCAGCGCGGTATGGGGTGCCGGGGCCCCTCTGGGGTGTACGTACACCTGAGATGCCTCGCCTGCGGCGCTGCGACGAAAGAACTGACTTTGTTGCTGCAGTTTCTAGGAGCTGCTGCAGCAGCCAGGGGCAGCTGCTGCCCCTGGCTGC
>NW_013545068.1:0-1590 GCF_000499545.2 Eimeria tenella
GCAGCGGCTGCTGCTGCTGCTGCTGCTGCTGCAACTTCTGTGCGGGGCTGTGGTCTCTGCTGCAGGTAGCAATGCTCAGCAAGTCGCAGTCATCTGCGGGCGCTGCAGCACAAAAGCAGAAGCAGCAGCAGCAACAGCAGCAGCAGCAGCAGCAGCAGGCTTCAACACAAGCGGCAGCGTGTAGATATACCCTAACGGCCTAGAAGGCAGCAAAAGAGAGAAACAGTCAAACCGAAAGACTAGATGAAAAGGCAGCAGCAGCAGCAGCAGCAGCAGCAGCAACAATGCGCCTACACGCATCAGGGGGCTCCATCCCAAACTCAGGAATGAGGAGAGTTCCAAGGGGGCCCCCCAGAGGCCCCGCCAGGGGGCCACCCAAAAGTTCTTTGAAGGGGCCCCCCAGAGGGCCCCCCAGCGGGACCCCAGGGGGGCCCCCCAGCGGGACCCCAGGGGGGCCCCCCAGGGGGGCCCCTAGGGGGAACCCTAAGGGGCCCCCCATAGGGGCCCCCAGGAAGTCCCCCAAGGGGCTCTTTGAAGGGACCCTCATGGGGGCCCCCAGGGGGTCCCATGTCGGCACTCCTGGGGGACACCACGGAAGGTCTTGCCTAGGGCTTGCTGCTGCTGCTGCTGCTGCTACTGCTGCTGTCGGGGTATTTACTTTGGAACCGCTGCAGCAGGGCCCAAGGGGGCCCACAGGGGGCCTCCTTGGGGTGTACGTACAGCCCGTGCTGCTGCATGCGTCAGCTGCTGCTGTTGGGAGCCTAGGGTCAAAGACAATTACACGGGAGCGTCGCTGCTGCTGCAGCTGCTGCTGCTGCTCCTGCAGCTGGTGTTGCTCCTGCAGCTGCTGCTGCGATTGCTGTTGCTGTTGCTGCTGTGCAAGTAGCAGCTGCTGTTGCTGCTGTTGCTGCTTTGTAATTAGCAGCTGCTGTTGCTGCTGCTCTAAAAGCGGCAGCTTCTGTTGCTGCTGCTGCTGCTCTACGAACTGCAGCTGCTGTTGCTGCTGCTGCTTCATGAGCAGCAGCTGCTGCTGCCGCTGCTCATTCGAAGGCGTGCAGCAGCTGCAGCAGCAGCAGCAGCTTTCTTCCTCCCCCCGGAAGGCGGCCCCCCTTTTAAGTGTCTCCTGTACCCTAGGGGCTCCCAGGGGGGGCCCCCCGTTGCCATCAAGTGTACCCTCCAAGCAGCAGTTTAGGGGGGCCCCTCCCCACAAGAGGGGGCCCCCCAGTAAACAGGGGGGCCCCCCAGAGGGCCCCTTTAGTACCACAGGGGCCCCAGCAGCTTCACGGGGCTGCGCAGCACTGCGGGGGCCCCCATGATTTGGGGGGCCCCCAAGGGCCCTCGGAGGGGCCCCACAATTTGGGGGTCCCCCAATCACTTGGAGACCCACTTGGGGGCCTCTTGGGGGGCCCCCACCAACTTGGGGGCCCCCACCCACTTGGGGCCCCCCCTCTGTTTCGGAAGCCCCGTCTTTGGCAGCGAGGCACGCAGCAAACGTCTGCTGCTGCTCTCCCTCGGCTGCTGCTGCTGCAAGTGCTGCTCCTGCTGCTGCAGTGTTTCCTTTTTGGTTGACGGAGCTCCAAGGGCCCTCAG
>NW_013545069.1:0-2020 GCF_000499545.2 Eimeria tenella
GCAGCAGCAGC
Source organism: Eimeria tenella (assembly GCF_000499545.2). Classification (NCBI taxonomy): domain Eukaryota; phylum Apicomplexa; class Conoidasida; order Eucoccidiorida; family Eimeriidae; genus Eimeria; species Eimeria tenella. The sequence continues at coordinate 12 of NW_013545069.1, forward strand.
AGCAGCAGCAGCAACAGCAGCAGCAGCAGCGGGGGAGCTGTGGCCGCAGCGGCTGTGGGATCTTTGCGCAAGCCCCGAAGAAGGCGGCAGCTTTCCTTTGCTGCTGCAGCACTGCAGCAAACTGAAGGCCTTTTTGTGTCTCCAGCCGGACGGCAACATTACCCCAGTCAAGGTCTGCTGCTGCTGCTGCTGCTGCTGCTGCCGTCTCCTTTTGTCTCCTTTTGGTTCTCTTTTGGATCTCTTTTTGGCTTTTGTATTCTTTTTTTTGATTATTTTCGGATTCTTTTTTGGATTCCTTTTCGGATTCTTTTTGAATATTTATGAATCTTTTTTTGTCTTCTTTTGTGTCTTCTTTTTGTCTCTTTTTGAATCTTTTGTCTCTTTTTTGGAACCTTCTTGTCCCCTCTTTTGTCTCTTTCTTTGTCTCTTTTTGAATCTTTTTTGCCTCCTTTTGTCTCCTTTTTGAATTTTTTTTTGTCTTTTTTGGATCTTTTTTTCCTTTTAATCTCTTTTTGAATCTTTTTTTGTCTCCTCTTTTGAATCTTTTCTTATCTGATTCGTGCCTCCTTTTGGTCCCTTTTTTGTCCCTTTTGTTCTTTCATTTGTTTCCTTTTTGTCCCTTTTTGGTTTCTTTTTTCCTTTTTTGTCTCTTTTTCGAATCTTTTTTGTCTCCTTTTCTCTCCACTTTTGTCTCCTTTTGTCTTCTGTGCGTCGCGCGCTTTCGCCGTGGCTCTAGGGTTTAAAAAAGCTGTTTTCGGTTTCAGGGTTTAGGGTTTAGGGTTTAGGGTTTGGGGTTTAGGGCTTGGTGCTTGCGTTTGACACCGTCTCTGGAGCGGCTTGCCGCATCATTTAAGGGTTCCGGCTCCAGGGTTTAGGGCTTAGGGTTTAGGGCCTGACAAGGCTTAGGGTTTAGGGTTTAGGGTTTAGGGTTTAGGGTCTGCGGTTTAGGGTTTGGTGCCGGAGTACGACTCTGCTGCTGCTTCTATAGCGAAGTGCCGCAGCCAGCTGGAGGAAATCCTCGAGCAGCTGCAGCAGGCAGCAGGCATGAGTTTGAAGTACAGCCACACCAAGTTCAAGTAAACCCTAAACCCTAAACCCTAAACCATAAACCCTAAGCGCTAAACCTTAAGGTGTCGAAAGCTCCTGGAGGACTGGTTGCAGCCCAGCCGCTTGCTCCGCCTCAGCAGGCAGTTCGGGCAGCTGCTGTTGTCGGGTTTAGGGTTTAGGGTTTAGGGTTTATGGTTTAGGGTTTAGGGTTTAGGGTTTAATGTATTTGGCCAGATACGAAGTGGAGTGCCCGGAGAACATTTCCAAAGAAACCCTCCGTCGCCTCGACGCCGACATTACGTCCTCAAGAAAAGGGTTTATCCGGTAAACCCTAAACCCTAAACCCTAAACCCTAAACCCTAAGCCCTACAGTTTTCTACTGTGCTGATTCCGTTAGAATGACCTACCTTGCGTTTCATCTCCTTTGGCTAGGGTCTAGAGTTTAGGGTTTGACTAGCTGCGAGGGTTTAGGGTTTGGGGTTTAGGGTTTCGGGTTTGGCTGGGAGGGTCTCCGGGTGAGTGCAGCTTCCGGACGCCGGCAATTTGCGAGCTTGTTGACCAGCTTGAGGGTGAGTTAGGGTTTAGGGTTTAGGGCTTAGGGTTTAGGGTTTAGGGTTTAGGGTTTGCAATGGCACTTGAAGCTCTAGAGTTCGGGCAGCAGAAACGGCGCGCAGCAGCAGCGCCGCCTGTTTCCAGGGCGCCGCGTGCCCCGCAGTGTTTAGGGTTTAGGGTTTAGTGTTTAGTGTTTAGGGTTTAGGGTTTTGTGCGTAGACTTTGAATTGGAACTGAACGACTCCTTCTATCCTTTCCGCTGCCGCCTCATGAAACAATTTGCTGAGGTGTACAACGAAGTCTTTGCGGTGTCTGTACACTGCATCAACGAACTCGACGTGCTGCAGAGCCTCGCCACTTTTGCCCTCACCCACCCAGGTCTGCTGCTGCTGCTGCTGCTGCTGCTGCTG
>NW_013545070.1:0-1492 GCF_000499545.2 Eimeria tenella
AGCAGCAGCAGCAGCAGCAGCAGCAGCCGGTGGCTGCTGCTGCGGCAGCACACTGGATTTCTTTGACTGTGGGGTTTTGGGGCCTTCTCCCGGAGCTTCCCCGCATGCATGCAAAACGCATGCAGCAGCTCTGCAGCAAAAAGTCTTTGCAACTTTTCGCAGTTTTGCAACGTTGCTGTTTGCTGCCAAAAACCATTTTGGGGCTTTACAGACTTTTCCATTTATTCCCATTTATTCACAATCTACAAAGACATACTTTCAATTATAATATCCCATATCGCATGCATGCATGCACGCATGCATGCATGAATGCATGCATGCAGCCATGCAGCCATGCATGCATGCATGCATGCAACCATATCTGCATGCATGCATGCAGACATGCATGCACGCAGGCAGGCTGCATTGCTGGGCGCCCTTGGGAGGGGCCCCCAGGGGCCCCCTCAAGGTGGGGGCCCCCCTCGCGGTTGGGGGGACCCCCCAATCCTTCTTTAACACAGAGAGGGTCCTGCTGCTGCTGCTGCTGCTGTTGCTGCAGCGGCAGCAGAAACGAAGCCTTTTGCTGCGCTGCAGCTGCTAGTCTGCAGCTGCTAGTCTGCGTCTATGAAAGCCTAAACCGTAAACCGTAAACCCTAAACCCTAAACCCTAGATCTGCATATGTCAAAATGCACTTCTTGCTTCGTTTAGTCTTTTAAATGTCAAGTTCAAACAACACCAAACAAAATATGAACAAAGGGGCACAGTTATATTGGGCGCTGCGCGGGGGCTCCTAAAATATCCGAGGGGGCCCCCCAGGCCCTTGCAAAACCTTTAGGGGGATCCCAATCCTTTGGGGGCCCCCAGACCCTTGGGGGCCCCTAAACCCTAGGGGGGGCCCCACCTCCTGGGGGCCCCAAACCCTAGGTGATTCCCAAACCCTCGAGGGCCCCCCAGGCCTGGGGAGCCCCCAAACCCTCTGGGGCCCCCAAAACCGTCGGGGCCCCCAAACCCTCGGGGGCCCCCAAACCCTCTGGGGCCCCCAAACCCTCTGGGGCCCCATAAGTAGAAAAGTGTATATGTTATATATATAAGATATAAATGCGCATGGCTGCCATATGTGCATTTTATAAATAAGTGCAATAAATACAAAATTTATTTCGCATTGCAATTAAAGAGCAGCAGCACCTGCTGGGGTGTGCGTACACCGCAGAGCGCAGGAACTGCTGGGGTGTACATACACTGCAGAGCGCAGCAAGAAGGCAGCAGCAACACAGCGACATAATAGCAATGAGATTAATAATAATTAATAATAGTAATAATAATAATAATAGCGGCAAAACCAGCGAAATCATGATAATAATAATAATAATAATGGCAAGACTGGCAAGAACGGCAGCAGCAAAACAAAACAAGGACACGCAGCCAGCCCGACTGCGACGTTGCCTTTAAAAAGAACCGCACGAACTGCAGCAGCAGCAGCAGCAGCAGCAGCAGCAGCAGCAAAGGCCTGTG
>NW_013545071.1:0-1170 GCF_000499545.2 Eimeria tenella
GGCAGCAGCTGCCGCTGCTGCTGCGCGTCCATAACGGTCCCCTTTTGTCTTTTCTTTTTCATCATCTCCTTGCTCTTCTCATCTCTTTTTATTATTTTCAATTTCTTTTTCTCTTTTAATTAATTTTATATTTCCTTTTTTGCTTCCATCTTCTCCTTTTTTCTCTCTTTTAATCTCCTTTTATTTCCTTTTTCTTTTTACTTTCTTTTTATTTATTTTAGTCTTTTATTGTTTCCTTAAAGCCTCATAAATCCTCAAAAGTGCTGCAGAGGCCCCCCTGCTTTCGTAAAACGCAGGACCACTGGTCTGGACCACTGGACCACTGGGGCCGCAAGGGGCCCCCAGGGGCCCCAGGGAACCCCCAGGGGCCCCAAGGGGCCCCCAGAGGACCCCAGGGACCCCCAGAAGTGGCTACTTTATATTAGTTTTGTTTGTTTAATTGGTTAAATAGTTCAAGTAAGTTGTATATGTAATTTTTAATTGATTCTGATGCAATTCAAGAAAAAATCATTTTTAGCTTCGACACTACGGGGCCCTCGAGATTCCTTTCAGTTTACCTGCGGGGGCCCCCTCTAGACCCTTTATTTTGGGCCCTAGGGGCCCCCTTTAGACCCCTTTTCGGTACTAGGGGCCCCCCCAGCCCTTTGTGGTGTCCCTCGGGGGCCTCCCAAGTCCTTTTGGTTGGCCCTCAAAAGGCCTGAGGGGACCCTCACCTTCTGGGGCCTCTTGGGGCCCCTGGGGGCCCCCCGGGGCCGTTGAGGGCCCCTGGGGGCCCCCAGGGCCCCCCCTTGCTTCTAGGGGCCCCCATACCTTGTAGGGGCCCCCACTGCCTCTAGGGCCTCCCACTGCCTCTGGGGTCCCCCAAAGCCCCTAGGGGCCCCCATAGTCGCTAGGGGCCCCTATTGCCTCTAGGGGTCCCTAGGGGCCCCCATACCCCGTAGGGGGCCCCCATAGCCCCTAGAGGTCCCCATAGCCCCTAGGGGCACCCATAGACCCTAGGGGCCCCCAGGGGCCCCCACAGCCCGTAGGGGCCCCCCTTGCCGCTGCTGCTCCTGGGGGCTCCTCTATGTGCCTTTTGGTCTTTGAAATGTTTTCGAGAGTTCTTGAGAAGAGCAGCAGCTAGAGGGCGCCCCCCAGTTGCTGCAACTGGGGGGCCCCCTCTAGCTGCTG
>NW_013545072.1:0-2797 GCF_000499545.2 Eimeria tenella
GGGTTTAGGGTTTAGGGTTTAGGGTTTAGGGTTTAGGGTTTAGGGTTTAGGGTTTGGGGTATGGTATGGAGAAAAGGTAGGGTTGGGGCATAGCACCTGCACTGCCTCAGCAGGCGGCTGCACAGGACTTGTGGCTTGCTCGTTGTAGGGCTCCAAACTTCTCCTCTGGGCTTTAGGGTTTAGGGTTTAGGGTTTAGGGTTTAGGGTTTATTCAGGACCTGCTTGAGCTGGAACCCTTACCGCGGCGGCCAAATTGTCTCCTGTGGCTCTGACGGGACTTGGACTGTCCACGACGCCTTTGCTGCCTTGCAGTTAAAACGTAAACCCTAAACCCTAAACCCTAAACCCTAAGCTTTTGTGGGGGATGCACTAAACTCAAAGTCTGCGCGCAAGCTCTGGCCGGCGCAGGTCTGCAATTTGTGCTTTACGGCCAACTAGTGTTCAGGGTATAAGCTCAATTAGGGTTTACAGTATAAACTTAATTAGGGTTTAGGGTCTAGGGTTTAGGGTTTGGGGATGTTTGCTGCAGCAACAGAAGGCGCCAAAAGTGTTTTAGCTTGCGAAATGCCAACGAGGCTAAATTCCTGCTGCTGGGCAGCAGCAGACATTCTTATTGCTGCAGCAGAAGACAGTGTGGCGTCTCTGTGAGGGTTTAGGGTTTAGCGTTTCGGGTTAGGGGCATAGGGTTTAGGGTTTAGGGTTTAGGGTTTAAGATTTCGGGCTCAGTGCTTGGGGATCTCTGTAAGCGAGCCGATAAGTAAACACTGGGCATATTAGCTTTTAAGCTCAGGGTTTAGGGTTTAGGGTTTAGGGTTTAGGGTTTAGGGTTTATGTTGCATGTGCAGTTGGGATATCCGCCAAGCCCCGACAGAGCCGATTGGCAAGGTGAGAGTTGGAGGACTAGGCCGCTGCAGACTCCAAACCCTAAACCCTGAATCTTAAACCCTAAACCCTAAACCCTAAACCCTTGTGCGCCTCAGGTGACCTGCAAAGGCAGTCCCATCAACTGCATCGCCACGACTCCGTTGAAGCCCGAGCTGTTCGTTTGCGGCGGCGACGACGGGGTGAGCCTAGGGTTTAGGGTTTAGGGTTTAGGGTTTAGGGTTGAAGGAGCTAGGTGCGCTGCTGCAGCGCTGAGGATTTCGGGTCCAGGGTTTAGGGTTTAGGGTTTCTCTTGGAGACGCTGCGCGCACTGCTCCCACCGCAGCATTTTAGGGTTTAGGGTTTAGGGTTTAGGGTTTAGGGTTTGGGGTTTGTTTTTGCAGCTGCTGCAACTGTACGACCGTCGGCGGCTGTGCGCAGCTGTCCATACACTCGAAGGGCCAAGCGCAGCTGTCCATACACTCGAAGGGCCAACTGCATGCAAAGTTTCTGCAGTTTCTTTTTCTCTTCAAAAGCCCTCATTTCTTTTAAGTGCAGATTCCAACAAATACACCTTTTTGTGGGATTTGGAAAAAGCAGGAGAGGAACAAGACCCCGAAGACGCAGAAGACGGGCCCCCCGAGCTCCTCGTAGGGTTTAGGGTTTAGGGTTTGGGGTTCAGGGTTTGGGGTTTGGGGTTTGGGGTTTGGGGTTTGGGGTTTGGGGTTTGGGGCCAGACGCGAAACAGGACATGCGGCCTAGGGTTTAGGGTTTAGGGTTTAGGGTTTAGGGTTTGGGAATCGACGCGAAACAGGGCTTACAGTCTAGGGTTAGGGTTTAGGGTTTAGGGTTTGGGGTTGCCGGGAGGCGCCGCTTGCAGAGTCCGTGCAGGCAGCCACTTGTTTAGGGTTTAGGGCTTAGGGTTTTACTCGTTATTACCCTTATTATTATTATTTCATTTTAATTAATTAATTGAATCATTTATTTATTTATTTATTTATTTATTTATTTATTTATTTATTTATTTCTTTCTTTCTTTCTTTCTGCAGTTTACTCATGGGGGCCACCGCGCCGACGTCTACGACGCCTCATGGAACTGCGAAGAGCAGTTTCCCCACGTACCTAAACCCTAAACCCTAAACCCTAAACCCTAAACCCTCGTGCCTTATGCCTCAAGTGCACTCTGTGAACGTCAGGCTTTGGGGGTTTAACGTTTAGGGTTTAGGATTTAAGGATTTGGGGTTAGGGCTTGGGGCTCAGAGTTTAGGGTTTTGGGCTTAGGATTTAGGGTTTAGGGTTTAGGGTTTTGCGTTCGCTGCTGTTCTCAGTTAGTGGCGTCCGTGGCAAATGATAATCAGCTGCACATTTGGCAGCCGGTGAGGCAAACCCTAAACCCTAGATGTAAACCCTAAACCCTAGACGCAGACCCTAGACCTTCAGTCATAGCCCTGCTGTTTAAAAACCCCACGCTTTGATGCTTAGATATTAATCCTAAACCGTAGCTCCAAACCTAAACCCTAAATTTAAACTTCAAGTCCCAAACCCTAAACCCTTGGCCTCAACTCTGAACTCTAGCCCTAGGCTTAAACCGTAGCTCTAAACCCTAAACCCTAGCTCGAAACCCTAAACCCTAGCTCGAAACCCCAAACCCTAGCTCTAAACCCTAAACCCTTGCCCGTTGTTCCGTGTGTTTGTGGCGTCAGAAAAGTTCTGTCTTTTTTGAAGAAGAAAGCGAAAGAGAGGAGGACGCGGACGAGTTAGAATGACCTGGGGTTTAGGGTTTAGGGTTTAGGGTTTAGGGTTTGGGATAGCCAGGAGGGCCCCGCAGTTTCCGGCGGTTCATTCACTCACTCTGCAGAGCTGCAGACTTGAAAAACCTGGCGTTTAGGGTTGAGGGTTGAGGGTTTAGGGTTTCTGCATCTGTTTCCCCCGCTCA
>NW_013545073.1:0-1211 GCF_000499545.2 Eimeria tenella
GCCTAAAGCCTAAAGCCTAAAGCCTAAAGCCTAAAGCCTAAAGCCTAAAGCCTAAAGCCTGAAGCCTAAAGCCTGAAGCCTAAAGCCTGAAGCCTAAAGCCTGAAGCCTAAAGCCTAAAGCCTAAAGCCTAAAGCCTAAAGCCGAAAGCCTAAAGCCTAAAACCCTAAACCGTAAAGCCTTAAGCCGAATCTTTTAACCCCAAAGTCTAAAGCCTAAAGCCTCAAGGCTAAAGCCTAAAGCCTGAAGTGTTAAGCCTAGCGTCTAAACCCGAAAGCCTATAGCCTAAAGCCTAAAGCCTAAAGCCTCAAGGCTAAAGTCTAAAGTCTAAAGCCTAAAGCGTATAGCCTAAAGCCTAAAACCCTGAACCGTAAAGCGTTAAACCTAATCTTTTAACCCTAAAGCCTAAAGCCTAAAGCGTAAAGCCTAAAGGCTAAAGTCTAAAGCTTGAAGGCTAAAGCCTAAAGCCTAAAGCCTAAAACCCTAAACCCTAAACCCTAAACCCTAAAGCGTAAACCGTAAGGCGTAAACCGTAAAGAGTAAAGCGTAAAGCGTAAACCGTAAACCATAAACCGTTAACCGTAAGCCCTAAAACCCTAAACCCTAAACCTTAAACCCTAATCCCTAAACCCTGAACCCTGAGCCCTTGATTGAGCGAACTTTTTCAGAAGGTTTTCCATATGAGAAAATTGCGGTGTTCTCTGTTGTTCGAAGGTTCCGCGTAAGATTTTGTTGTAAACATCTTGTATTTGGGATCAGAAGTGTTGTACTTCTGGAGTTATTTTAAGTGTCACTGTAATGTGGTGTATACCTGATCATTTGCGGCGCAACAAAAAGAAAATTATGAACATGAGGGTGTTCTTAGAAAAATGGCGTGCCACGTCATGTGGCGTTTATATAATATCTAATGAGTCCTTTCTCGGGTACGTCGATTTGTTAAACAGGAATGTAATGTTTATATTGGAGCCATTGATAGTGTGGTGTGCAGCATTTGCGTTAGGAACAACTAATTATATCTCGGCCCATTTCCTGTCACGGTGCGTGTGGTTTACGCCTGCGTCCCTACTCAGAGTGCTTTGCAGTTGACACCACATACGCACCAAGCAGTTTGCTCACTTGAACCGTAACTGCTAAACCCAAGAGTATATCGAGAAGACTTTACACGAATGTCTAGACCTGTTGCCATTAACTTTTTATGAGATGCAAAACCGAG
>NW_013545075.1:0-8402 GCF_000499545.2 Eimeria tenella
TTGAACTGCATGCATTTAGCAGCTGCGAGTAAAGGATAGCGCAGCAGCAGCAGCAGCAGCGCTAGAGCCCTCCGTGTAGCTGCTCTGCTGCAAGCTGAGCTGCTTAGAAGAGTTGCTGCTGCTGCTGCTGCTGCTGCTGCAAGCTGTGGACGGGGCGGGAGATTCTGCAGCAGCAGCAAAACCGAAGCATTGCCCCGCGTAGGGGCGCCGTGGGCTGCTTGCTTGGCTTCCGTTGTTGCCGCTGCTGCTGCTGCTGCTGTTGCTGCTGTTGCTGCTGATGTTTCCCTAGGAGCCTTCTGCTGAACACGCCACCTTGAGCCGTTGCAGCAATTGGGCGCTACAGCTGCTAGCTGCTGCTGCTAGCTGCTGCTGGCTCAACTCCCACGGCTTGAGTTGGGGAGCAGCAGACGCAGCAGGAGCAGCAGGAGCAGCAAGTGACTAGCTGAATCCAGGACACTCCAGCTGGCTGCTGCTGCTGCTGCTACTGCAGCCGAAACTGCTGCTGCTGCTGCGGCGGCGGTGGCTGTGGACGAGGAACAAGAATGGAAGCTGCAAAGAGGAATTTTTGTTTAATTAATTTCTTCTCATTTCTGCATCAGAGCAGCAGCAAAAGCCTTCTCTGCGCAGCAGCCCCAAGACCACACAGCTGTAGCAGCTGCAGCTGCAGCAGCTGCAGCTCAAGCGCGCGTAGCAGCAGCCGCTGCTGCAAGTGCAGCTCTTATGGGTTGCAAGAAAACCTTATGGAGCAAAAAATAGTCAATCTGTGGCTTGTCTACTCTGCTGCTGAAGCAGCAACAGCAGCAGCTGCAGCAACACCTCCAGGGCTGCTGCCGACAGCTTCAACACTAGCTGCTGGTGCTGCACTCACGACTGCATGTGGCGGCGTGAATGGCTAATTTTAGTTAATTTTGATGCAGCACAGGGTTAAGAGGAAGCTGCAACGGTAAGGGCAGCAGCAGCAGCAGCAGCAGCGTGGGAGCTACGGCATACGGCAGCCGCGAGAAGACACATGGGGTTGTCCCAGCTGCAGCTTGCTGCAGGCAGCAGCAGCACCAGCAGCAGCTAATACAATGAGTGTGGAGGAGGAGCTGCAGCTGCAGGAGTGGCTGCTGCAGCACTTGGACTCCCAGCCGCTGCAGGGGGAGCAGCCTCCCCACTCTGCGCCTGCTGCCCAGCAGCAACAGCAGCAGCAGCAGCAGCAGGAACAACAAGCTTGGGAACTGCAGGCAGGAGAGGAAGACGGCCCTGAACAAGGACCTCAGGCGCTTCAGCAGAACCCTCCGTCGCAACAGCAGCAGCAGCCTCTTGAAGAGCAGCAGCAGCAGCAGCAGCAGTTGCAGCAGCCGGAAAAGCATCAGAATCCTAACAAGAAGAACAAGCAGCAGCAGCAGCAGCAGCAGGGCCAAAGACCGCATGCGAATAGCGCAGAACGCCGTTCTCCGCGTTCTGTGCTGCTGCAGCGGCTACAAAGCCACTTGCACTTCATTACTCAGTTACAGTCCGTGCAGCAGCAGCAGAAGCAGCAAAAGCGGCAGCAGCAAGAGCAGCAGCAAGAGCAGCAGCAAGAGCAGCAGCTTCAAGACACACATAAAGCTGAGCTGCTGAAGCACTCCAGACCCTCCCCACAGAAGCAGCAGCAGAGTGCAGCGCGGGAGACCTCAGAGCCACAAAAGGTCGAAGCTGCGCTGCAACCGCAGCAGCAGCAGCAGCAGCAGCAGAAAGATCATCAGCAGCAGACGTGCTTGAAACCTGCCGTTGGTGCTGCTGCTCCTGCTGCTGACCCTGGGAGCTTGTGGGAGGCCTTGCTGGTTGAAAACGAGAAGGAGGCCTCTGCTGCTGTTGCTGCTGCTGCTGCTACTGCTGCTGCTGCTCGTCGCAGGTCTTTGCCCTCCTGCCAGCCAAGTGCTGCTCGCGCTGCGGCAGCAACAGCAGCAGCAGCAGCAGCAGCAGCAGCAAAAACACCGAAAGCAGCAAAGCCGCCTCTCCCGCGAGCTCGCAGCGGCGACACGCATAGCGTGCGCCAGCAGCAAACACGTGTTGCTGCTGCTGCTGCTGTACGAGGACCTGATGCAGCAGCAGCTGCTGCTGCAGCTGGTCTTCCTAACTCTGCTTCTCGAAAGAATGAAGGACGCGGCCTTGCTCGTAGCTGCAGCAACTGCAGCAGCACCCGAAGCAGCAGCGTGCACTGCAGCAGCAGCACCAGCAAAACTGCGCCTTGCAGGGGCCTGTCCGCTGCAAAACGAAGCTCAGAAATTAGGGCCGCGGCTGCTGCTGCTGCTGGTGCTACCTGTGTTGCTGCTGCTGCTCGCGCTGCTGCGACTCGCGCTGCTGCTAGTCGCGCTGCTGCGACGCGCAAAAGTTCTAAGTCCCACACGCAGAAACTAACAGCAACAGCAGCTGCTGCTGCTGCAACAACTGCAGCAGCAACGGCAGAAGCAGCAGCAGAACTCGAGGCGTCGGCACTAACAACACCTGCCACAAGAGCTACAACCCCTGCAACAACACCTGTGGGACCGCGGGCAACAAAAGCAGCAGCAGCAGCAGCTGCTGCTGCTGCTGCAGCAGGCCCGCCGATGCCCCTTTGCTGGAAGCGAATGCAACAGCAACAGCCAGCAGCAGCGGTGGCAGCAGCAAAAGCGACAGCAGCAGCACTTTCTACTAGTCAGCATTCTGCTGCCTGCACCACCCAGCGGCTGCAGCGGAAACAGAGGATGCTGTGCAAGCAGCAGCAGCAGCAGATGCAGCAGCAGCAGCAAAAGCAACAGCATCTTCATGAGCACCATCAGCGGAAACAGCAGCAGCAGCAACAGGGCCGCGCAATTTCCCGCTGCTGCTGCACGATTTGCTGCGAAGTGACGACAGCAAGCGACTGGGCCTTTGCTGCAGGGCGGCAGCAGCATTCTGCAGGCAGCGCCTGCAGCAACCAGCGGCAGCAGCAGCAGCAGCAGCAGCAGGCGAAAAAGGCAACGGCAGAGGCAGCCAGGCCCATTGCAGTTGCTGCAGGCGCTGCAGCAGTAGCAGCAGCCCGAGGCCGCTGTGGCTGCTGCTGCTTGACCGGTTCTTCTGCTGTTCCAGTTCCCTTTCACGCTGCTGCTGCTGCTGACGCTGCTGCTGCTGCTGCTGCTGACGCTGCTGCTGCTGCTGCTGACGCTGCTGCTGCTGCTGAGCATGCATCCCATGCAGACTGCAGCGTCTCTGCCGGCTCGCTGAGAAGCATAGAGGAGGCAACTCCTTCCCATTCACGAAGCTTTCAAGAGTGGCATTTAGTTGCTGCTGCTGCTGCCGCTGCAGGGGGCAGGCCGCAGCAACAAACAGCAGCAGCAGCGCCTGCAGCAGCAGCAGCAGCAGCGCCCACTGCACAAGCAGCTCCAGGCGACCGCGTGCCGCTTCAGCAGCAGCAAAACTTGGGCCTTTGCTGCTGCGTCAGGGTTTGCAGCAGCGCTTACAAGAGCAGCAGCAGCAGCAGCAGCAGCAGCAGCACTTGCAGCAAATTCTGCAGCCTCAACTGCAGTCGCAGCTGCAGCAGCAGCAACTGATGGAGCAGCGGCACTTGCAGCGGCAGCACTGCGCCCAGGAGGAGGAGCAGCAGCAGCACCAGGAGGTGCAGCAGCAAGCAGCAAGTGCAGCGCGACGGCTCACCTGCTACTCGCACACGCCATGGCAAGAGTTCTTGCAGCAGCAGCAGCAGCAGCAGCAACTTCTGCAACACGAACAGCAGCAACAGCCGCAGCAGCAGCAGCAGCAACCGGTTTCGCCATGGTTTTTCGAAAAGCAGCAGCGGCAGATGCTTCTGCACCAAGGCCACGCACTTGCGCAGCAGCAGCACTTGTGCTCGCTGGGTCCGGGCCTGCAGCAGCAGGGTGGACTGCAGCGGGTGCAGCAGAAGCTGCAGCAGCAGCATCAGCAAATGCAGCAGCAAGTGCAGCAGCAAGTGCAGCATGAACAGGTCATCTGCCAGCAACATGGCTGCTGCGCTGCACATAAGGCAGCTTTTGGATCTGTACAAAGCAGCACAGCTGTTTCTTATATGCCGGCGGATCAGTATAAGGAGCAGCAAATGAGGCTGCAGCAGCAGCAGCTGCAGCAGCAGCAGCAGCAGCAGCAAATGCCGCAAGAGCAGCAGCTCCAGGTGCAGCCGCACCGTTGCTGCACCCGAATCTATCGGGTGCCCCCTGTGGCTTGTAGTTCTGATGAAATACAGCAGCAGCTGCTGCAGCAACAGCAGCTGCAGCAAACGCAGCAGCTTCCTGTGCAGCATCCCCGCTGCTGCAGCACTACGTGCAGAGCATCTCCTGCGCGCAATGTGGATGAGTCTCAGCAGCAGCAGCAGCACTGCCAGCAGCAGCAGCAGCAGCAGCAGCAGCAACCGAAGGTATGCGTTGCTGCCTCCGGCGCTCCACAGTACTCTGTGCCTTCAAAGCCGCGGCAGCGGCAGCAGCAGCAGCAGCGACAGCAGCAGCAGCAGCAGGAACAGTGCGTGTGGGAGCCGCAGCAGCCTTCCTCCGGGCTTGCAGATTCATCAGCTGGCACTCCAGCCCTGCTGACGCTGCTGCAGCAAATACATGCGGGGCAGCAGCACCTGCAGCAGCAGCTGCTGAAGGAAAAAGAGCCACTTGAGTCAGGGGGCCACATAGCTGGCAGCTGCAGCGCCGTGTCAGTAGAGCCGCTGCTGCCAGCTGCTGCTGCAGTGGACCAAACCACTGGTATACATGCTGATGGCGTTGCGGTCACCCAGCTGCAGCAGCAGCAGCAGCAGCAAGTGCAGCACCAAATGGTGCAAGCGTGGGAGGCCAAAGGAGCGCCAGAAATGCACTGGTGCCACTGGGAAGAAGGTCAGCAGCGCGTGCTGCAGCAGCAGCAGCCAGGAGTTATGCGACTGCTGCAGGTGGCAGCAGCAGGCAGCCGTCAACTCAGGGAAACAATTGTGGGAGATGCTGTTCTTTGAGAAGCCCTCGGCACTGGCTTTAGTAGCAGCAGCAGCAAACGAACAGCAGCAGCAAACGAACAGCAGCAGCAAGTGCACCGCAGCAGCAGCCGTTACTGCTGCTGACGCAGAGGTGCGCGTAAACCCCGACTGCAGCAAAACTGCAAAAACTGTTTTCCACTTGGCAGTTAAAAGCACTTTTGTTCGCGATGCCAGCAACTGCTGCCAGCGTACGGCTGCAGCAGCAGCAGCAGTTGCTGCTGCTGCAGCAACAAAGCAGCTGCAGAAGTGCCGTCAGCAGCAGCAAGTATTAATAATAGTAAACATAGCACTAAGCTGAAAATGTAAACAGCAGCAGCAGCAATGCAACCCGAAAGAAAATACCCATACACAACGTGGCCCAGACACCAGAGCAGGAGCAGTCGCTGCAGCAGCACGTGCTGCTGCAGCACGTGCCGCTGCAGCAGCACGTGCTGCTGCAGCAGCAACAGCAGCAAGTGCTGCTGCTGCACTTGAAACAGCTGCTCTCGGCTCTGCGTGGCTGCTGCTACCCCCCGGAAGTATATTAAACAATGTACGCTGCTCAAACAGCAACGAGACACTCTCTCGCTGGGGATGCTGTCTGCTGGCTAGCTAGCCACTCAGCCAGCCACCCAGCTAGCCACCCAGCTACCCACCCAGCTAGCTAGCAGTCAAGAAGGATAAGTCGCGCTTCAGCCCAGTGGCAGGTGCAGGCTGTCTGCCGTCACCGGTGGCCCAGCTAGCTAGCTGTGGCTTCAGCTAGCTAGCTGTGACTTCAGCTAGCTAGCTGGGGCATAAGCTAGCTAGCTGGGCATTCAGCTAACTGGGGATTCAGCTAGCTAACTGAAGATTCAGCTCGCTTGCTGGGGGTCCAGCTAGCTAGCTTAGGCTTCAGCTGAGCAGCCATGGCACCAGCTAGCTAGCTGTGGCCTCAGCTAGCTAGCTAGCTTTGGCTTCAGTTGGCTAGCCAGGACTCCAGCTAGCCAACCAGGGCCTTCCAAGCTAGCTGGTACTTCAGCTGACTCGCCGAGAGTCCAGCTAGCTCTGCTGGGCTTGAGCCAGCTAGCCAAGTCTTGAGGGAGCAAGCCAAGTCTTGGGCCATCTATCCGGGTCTTGAGCTAGCTAGCTAGCTAGCTGCCTCTTGTGCCGGCCAGCTAGGGTTTGTGCCAGCTAGCCAGGTCCTCACCTAGCTAGCCGCGTCTTCAGCCACCCAACTAGATCTGCGCTCGCTAGCCGGTCTTGAGCCAGCTAGCCAGCCCAACTAGCTAGCTAGCCAGCCCAGCTAGCTAGCTAGCTAGCCAGCTCAGCAAGCTACCTGGCTAGCTAGCCAGCCCATCCAGCTAGCTAGCCAGCCCACCCAGCCCAGCTAGCTACCTGTCTAGCTAGCCAGCCCAGCCAGCCAGCTAGCTAGCTGGGCTCGCTAGCTAGCTGGCTAGCTAGTGGCTAGCTAGCCAGCTAGCTTCAGCGGGTGAAGCTGTTGATGTGCTCCCTGCGGAGGCACTTGGGGCTGCGGCTCCTGCGGACCCAGGCGCCCTTAGCAGCAACCAAGTCAATGCCATCCCGCAAAGTGACCCCAGGGGGAATTGCGCTGCTGGGCGAGGGCCCCACAGAAATGGCCGCGTAGGCCTCGCCGCTGGCCACCGCCCGCAGCGCCACAGCCACTGCGCGCAGCAGCAGCAGCAGCAGCAGCAGCAGATGCGGAGGCGTCAAGGGTCGAGAAGCCAATTTTACGCCAACACTCAAGCAGCAGCAGACACGAGCAGCAGAAGCAAAGTGACACATAAATCCCGCAAGGGGCCAACAGCAGCACGACCAACAGAAGGCACTTCAACAGCAGCAGCCTGCAGCAGCAAACTGCAGCAGCAGCAGCAGCAGCAGCCTGGGGCAGCGAGCAGCAGAGCGTTAAGCAAGCAGGCAGTGTCCCAAAACACCCCTGGGAGCCCCTGGAGGCCTCTGGGGCCCCCAGAGGGACCCAGGGGGCCTCAGGGGCCCCAGGAGGCCCCAGGGGGCCCCGGAGGGCCCCACAGGGCCCCAGGGGGCCCCTGGGGGCCCCGGAGGGATTTGGATGACTTACTGTTGTCTACGACATGCACTGTCACCCAGTCTGGGAGAACTGGCCCCACAATGGCTTTGAGCTCTTCCGTGGGGACCACTACAGTTGTCTTTGCGTCTCCTTCTGCAGCAGCAGCAGCAGCAGAGCAGCAGCAGAGACAAAAAGGACACATGAGACGCAGCTTGGGAAGGTTTGAAAGACCGCATGCAGCAAGAATAACCCAGGGCAGCAACATGCATGCAAAGACTGCCGCAAAGGCGCTGTTTGCAGCAAAGGCCCCTGGGGCCCCCAGCTTTTGCTGCTGCTGTGGAGCCCCTGTGGGGCCCCCGTGGGGCCCCCGTGGGCCCTGTGGGGCATCCGTGGGGCCCCGTGGGCCCTGTGGGGCATCCGTGGGGCCCCCGTGGGTCCCCTGCGGGGCCCCCGTGGGGCGCCCGTGGGGCCCGTTCGGGGCCCGTGTGTGGCCCCAAAGCTGGCAACTTACCCCCTCTAATTAGGGCAATTGAAAAGGCCTCAATAAGTCCTTCATAAGAGTTCTTTGAACCTTCTCGAGTGTATGTGAACAAGACTGCGCCCACAACGGGGCAGCTCATGTACAGCAGCGAGAGAGGGTTCGAGAGGTCCATGGGGGCCCCACCTTTGTGGGGGCCCCCCTTGGGGGCCCCCCGCTGGCGCGCCACACTGCTGCTGCTGCTGCTGCTGTTGCGGTGCGACAGCAGGAAGTAAATGTCCGTCATGTCCGCCTCGCCAGCAGCAACAGCAGCTTGAGCTGCTTCTACACTTTCATAGAATTGGTATTCCACAGAAACTTCGCTGCCAAAGTGGTGGCCAATTATGCGCCAAATCGCCCGCAGGTAATCCGGGAAAAACCCTGCGCCAAACCCAGCTGTACGTACACCCCGGCTCCTACACCCCACACCCCCAGCTGTACGTACACCCCACAGCGCCCAGCTGTACGTACACCCCACAGTCTCCGGAGTGTACGTGCACCCCACAGTTCTCAGGTGTACGTACACCCCACAGTTCTCAGGTGTACGTACACTTCACAACCCCAAGGTGTACGTACACCCCACAGTCCCCAGGTGTACGTACACCCCACGGCCCGCCCTTCCCCGCTGCTCCGGCCACATTTGCGGTTAAAGAATTTAAACTTCTTTTGCTGCTGCCAATAAAGGCCTTTAAACAAAAAGCAACCCGCACAAGCGGCACTAACCGCAGCAGGAGCAGCAGCAGCAGATGCTGCTGCTGCTGCTGCTGCTGCTGCTGCTTACCAGTGGCCGTGTCTCCGGTGAAGTCCCCCGCAAGCCCCTTGTGGGCCCGCAAGACCCCCGTGGGAGACTCTTTGCCAATCCCTGCAACAGCAACGGAGCCTCTTTTGAGGATTTGCTGCAGCAGATCATCTGGCAG
>NW_013545076.1:0-2079 GCF_000499545.2 Eimeria tenella
GGGGGGCCCCCGGGGGGCCCCCAGGGCCCCGTGTACTGCCGCGTGTGCGAAATCCGAGAAGAGGCGCGGCAGCTTTTGGATTTGTTTGGGTTTTATAGTTTGGAAAATGTTTTGGAATTGACAAAAAGGCCTTTAAAAAGAGGCCCCCGAAGGCAAGTTGAAGAAGAAACAAAAAGTGCAAAAAAAGATATTTCCGAACCCAAAAAAGAAAGCCCCACTGCCAAACCCGTCGCTGCCCTCAGGCTCCTCACGCCCCTCTAACCGCATGCATGCATGCATGCATACACAGAGGCTTGCATGCATGCATGCATGCATGCATGCATGCACATAGGCTTGCATGCATGCATGCATGCATATAGGGTTGCGTGTACTCATGCATGCATGCATGTAGGCTTGCATGAGTTTATGCATGCATGCAGGCTTACATGCATGCATGCGTGCATGCATGTAGGCTTGCATGCGTTTGTGCATGCATGCGTGCATGCATGCATGCATGCATGGATGCATGTATGCATGCGGGCTGGCATTGGGGGTTGGATGCATGCAGCAGCAGCAGGAAAGGAGGCAGCAGCAGCAGAGAAGTAGGGGCACTCTGCAGCCCCAAGGGTATCTTGGGGGCCCCAAGGGGGCCCCCAAGGTTATATGGGGGCCCTCGTCGGGGCCCCCGGGGTGTCTTGGGGGCCCCCCGGGGGGCCCCTGGGGGGCCCTAAAGGCCCAAATGGAGGCCCCTAAGGCCCCAAGGGTATGTAGGGGCCCCAAAGGGTACTTAAGGGGCTTTGGGGGGCCCCTGGAGACCCCACAATTGGACTTTTTGCTGCACCTTTTCTTTCCTGCTGGAGTGGTCCAGTGGACCTCCAGTGGTCCTGCATTTATGCATGCATGCATGCATGCATGCGCAGCCTGTCCCAAAAGATTAAAATGTTTTTAAACAAATGCAGCCACAAGAACAGCAGAGAGTGTTAAGAGGGGGGAATTGGTATTGGAAAGTACTTTTTTGAGGCAACTGGGGGGTGCAAAAAGTCCAAAAAGAAGCAAATATGCCAAAATTTAGGTATTTTATTTAAATATATTTTATTATTTATTAAAAACACTTCAAAATTATCAACTGTAGCTCAAATGTGCTCTTAATGGTGCATGGAAAGGGCAGCCTCCTGGCTGTGGGGGCTTGCTGCGCCTTTTTCAGCGTTTTGCGGCTTTTAATGCCTTTATTTTGATTTTAATTTTAAATTAAATGTTTAATTCGCAAAATTTGCCACTTTTAGAGCCCCGTAGGGCCCAAAGAAGGAAATTGCATGCGCAAGTTGGGGCCCTGCAAGTGGGCCTGCTCTGGGAGGTGTATGTACACCGCAGCCTCGAGCGCGATTGTCTATTAATTCAAGTTCTCAAATTATTTATTTCTTTTCTTTTAAATTCCTTTTAAATTCTGTTTCTATCTTAGCCTCTTTTCTTGCTGCTGGTTGTGCTGCTGCTGCTTCTGCTGGCGCTGTGCAGCTTTACGGGCTGCAGCAGCAGCAGCAGCTGTTGCTGCTGCTCACAACTGCGCGGTGTTATTCTTTTCTGTTGAGATATATAAATTCGAAACTATTTATTTATTTTTTTTCTCAAATTAAAATAAATTAATTTCTCCCCTCTTTAAAAGCGAGGCAGCAAACGGCTAATTTGCAGCGCGTGCATGCATGCAGCGCGTGCTGCAGCAGCAGCAGCTGCAGCAGCTGCTGCTGCTGCTGCTGGTGCCGCTTTGAGGTCGTTCTGCAGCAAATTTGGAATTCTTTCAGCTTTTATGATCTAAATTTATATTTTTGTTTCTTTATTATCTTCTTTTTCTCGCTTTTGGACCTCCAGCTTCCGGGCTTTTTGCTGCTGCTGCAGTTGGCCGTGCGCAACAGCAGCAGCAGCACCCCCCCAAGCGCTTTGCTTCCTTTCAACTTTGCAGCAAAAACAAAAACAAACATTTCTTTGAATTCTTTCTTTCTCCACACCTTTACTGCGCTGTCTTTCCCCTGTCTCTACAAACCTTTTCCCCAGCAGCAGCAGCAGCAGCAGCAGCAGCAGCGGGAGCAGCAGCAACGAACGCAGCCA
>NW_013545077.1:0-1680 GCF_000499545.2 Eimeria tenella
CTGCTGTGTTTGCTGCTGCTGCTGGGGGCGCAGCAGCAGCAACGGGAAGCGGCAGCGACACAGCAGCAAAAGCCTCAACCGAGTCGTCTCTTATCTGCAGCGGAATTCCAACTGGACTTAAATTGCCAGGAAAAGAAGGAGAAACTACTGGAAAGATCCTGAACGCAGCGCAGACTCCGAGGGTTTAGGGTTTAGGGTTTAGGGTTAGGGCTGCGACAGCAGGTGCTAGGCGACGCCAAGGCAACACCACTGCTAGCCGCAGCGCCGGCAGCAGCAGAATCAGAATCAGCAGCAGGAGCAGCAGCAGCAGGAGCAGCAGCAGGAGCAGCAGCAGGAGCAGCAGCAGAAGCAGCAGCAGGAGCAGCAGCAGGAGCACAGGAGCAGCAGCAGGAGCAGGAGCAGCAGCAGCAGCAGCAATTACCAGTGCTTGCTGCCCTTGAGAACAGCAGCACCTTTGGCAGCAGCAACTTCCAATTCTTCTTTTCTGCTTCTCGCCAGCCACGACTGCGGCGGCAGCGGAGGGTCTGCCTGCTGCACTGGCTCCGTCCATTCCTAAACAAAACCCTAAACCCTAAACCCTAAACCCTAAACCCTAAACCCTAGGCCCTGAACCTCAAACCCTAAACCCTAAACCCTTGGCCGCGAACCCTGAAGCTCGAGGAAGCTAGTAAACAGGGCCCTGAGAGAGAACTGAGCAACTCTAGGGTTTAGGGTTTAGGGTTTACCTTGTCGAACTCTCCCAGCATTAGAATGCACAGATCCCCAGACTGAACAGCACACCCCAAACCATAAACCCTAAACCCTAAACTCTAAATCCCACTCCCGTCCCTAAACCCCAAACCCCAAACCCTAAACCCTACACCCCACCCCTCGCTCCTAAACCCCAAACCCTAAACCCTAAACCCTGAACCCCACCCGCCGCGCATAAACCCCAAACCCAGACCCCAAGCCCCAAGCCTAAACCCCAAACCCTAAACCCTAAACCCTAAACCCCACCCGCCGCGCCTAAACCCCAAACCCAAGCCCCAAACCTAAACCCCAAACCCCAAACCCTAAACCCTAAACCCTAAACCCTAGCGGACAGGCGTTTCTGGGGGAATCTTGTAGCGAATGAACTCGAGTTGCTGCCGCTCTTGGGGAGAAAAAGTTTCGTAAATTTCGTTTTGGTTTTTTGTCCAACTTCTGTAAAGTGGCTGCGGAGTGTCTGCTGCTGGGCGGTCCCAAGGAGCAGCAGATCTGCAAATTCTGTTCAAAACTTTTTCCGAATTCAAAGTTGCTGCTGACCAAAAAGCCTCCGTCAGTTCGTACACTGCACGCCCCACAAACGCAAAACCCCAGCTGTCTGTACACCCCAAAACACCACGCTTTCAGGTGTCTGTACACCCCAAAAACCCACAGTTTGAGGTGTCTGTATACCCCAAAAACCCACATTTTGAGGTGCCTGTACACCCCAAGAACCCACACTTTCAGCTGTCTGTAAACCTCAAAAAGCCCACAGTTCTAGCTGTCTGTGCACCCCAAAAACTCCGCACATTGAGGTGTCTGTTCACCCCAAATACACCCCACGGTTTGGGGTGTCTGTACACCCCGAAAGCATCCCACTGCTGGCCTCCAGCTCTCCACCAAACCCTAAACCCTAAACCCTAAACCCTAAACCCTAAACCCTAAACCCTAAACCCT
>NW_013545078.1:0-1670 GCF_000499545.2 Eimeria tenella
CGCAGCCAGCTGCGCCGCAGCAGCAGCAGCAGCAGCAGCAGCAGCAGCAGCAGCCGTCGCTGCTGCAGACCTACTGGTGGGTGCTGCCTGTAATCCTCGTGGTGCAGCTGCTGTCCAGGGGATTAACAGCAGAAGAGGAGGCTCCGCCTGCTGCTGCTGCTCCTGCTGCAGCAGCTGCTGCTGCCAGAAGCAGCGGCAGCAGCAGACCACAGGGCCCCCACCGCCGCAGGGGCTAGCAGCAGAAGCTTCAGTGCCTAGGGTTTAGGGTTTAGGGTTTAGGGTTTAGGGGCCCCCTAAAGTTGCGCCTTGGTACTCAGCCTACATAGCTTATAAGGCGAGCCTAGGGGCCCCCATTGGGGCCCCCAAGGGGGGCCCCTACTGGGTCCCCCAAGGGGGGCCCCCATTGGGGGCCCCAAGGGGGCCCCCAATAGGGGCCCCTCGAAGAGGCCCCTTTTGGTGCCCTTTAGGGCCTCTTGAAACCCTCAAAGGTCCCCTTTTGGGGGCCCCTTTGAGGGTTGGGCCCCCCCGGGGGCCCCTGGGGGCCCCTCGGGGTCCCCTTAGGGGCCCCTGGGGGCCCCCCGGGGGCCCCCTAAAGGCTCCGGGGGGCCCCCAAGGGGGCCCCTCGGGGGCCCCCAAGGTGCTGTTGTTGGGCTTTTTGTTGAGGCATTGACTGGGTACCCTGTATGCCAGCTTAGGGGCCCAACAGGGGCCCCACAGAGGACCCCACTTGGGGCCCCACTGGGGCACTTGGGGGCCCCACAGGGGCCCCACTGGGGGCCCCCAGGGGCCCCCAAATGGGCCCCTAGTCAACTGGGGCTTTTAAGTTTAAATGCGCAGCAGCAGCAGAGAGCCTCATGGGCCTCGTCCAGCGGAAGAGAGGGGTATATATTTAAATACTTAAAAATATTAAAAAAAGAGTATCTTTTAAAAGTATTTGTTAAAAGTATTTATTAGGAAGCAGCAGCTGCTGCAGAAGCAGCAGCAAGACAGAAGCACAGACAAAACGGAAAGACACTTACGGGGCCTCCCGCAGGTTCTGCTGCGCAGCAACTAGGCAGCAGCAGCGGCAACAGCAGCAGCAGCAGCAGCGTGGTGAACCTGTGGCTATCCAGCCTCCTACGGCGCATCAATAAAAACTATCCTTTTATTTTGAAATGCATTTTATTTAATTTTAAAGAATAAGAGCTCCAGAAAGGCTCTGCATGCGCTTTCGGGGCTGCAGGTCTTGGGGCTGCATACGTTTCGTGTGCAGCCACAGCCTCGAGATTCGCAGCCGTTGCTTCCTAATTAAAAAAAAGAATAAAAAGAATTAAATTATTATTTTATTTTTCTTTCTTTTTATCCTTTTAAGCCCGGGGGACCCCCACTGGCGTCAAGGGCCTCTTCCTCGGGGCCCGCCAGCTCGCTTCTGCTCTCTGTGGGGGCCCCTGGGGGCCCCCGCGCCTCCCCCTCCAGCTTGGGGGCCCCCCGCGTGGCTAGCGAGGGCCCCAGGGGGCCCCCAGCCCCTCGGGGATAGCTTTAGTTGCAGTTTTCTGCTGCTGCCCGCAGCAGCTGGCCACCTGTGTGGCTTAGGGTCTCTCCCGGGGGGGTTTGGGGCCCCTTCGGGCCACGCCAGCTAGCTAGCCAGCTAGCTAGCCAGCTAGCTAGCCAGCTAGCTAGCCAGCTAGCTA
>NW_013545079.1:0-1134 GCF_000499545.2 Eimeria tenella
TCCACCGCTGCAGCAGCAGCAGCAGCAGCAGCAGCAGCAGTCACACGCCCTTGGGGAAGACCGGGGGCGTGGGGTCTGTGCCCCCGATCTGGGCGCGGCCGTGGGGCCGCGGAAAAGGCCTGCGGGTTTTGGAAAGTCTGGGGAGGGTTTGGAGGCCCTGGGGGCCCCCCTGGGGGCCCCCCTTGAAGCAGTTGGGGTTTTTGTTGAAGTACACAAAGCCCGTCTTGTTGGGGGAGAGGCAGCAAAAGGGGTTGCTGCTGCGCTGCACTGGCCGCAGCAGCGGCAGCGCAGTCGCCAGGTAAAACCTCCCGCTGCCAGCAGCAGCAGCAGCAGCAGCAGGGCTCACCCACTTGCTGCTGCTGCCCGTCAGCAGCACGTCGTGCAGGTACTGCAGCATTTCGCTCTCTGACACCCACAAACCCCACACAACACCCACACACTTACCCGCTAGCTAGCTAGCTCGCTAGCTAGCTAGCTAGCTGCATCCGTGGATAGGTAGTTAGATAGCTAGCTGGCTGGATAGCTGCATGGCTGGGTTGCTACTTAGCTAGCTAGCTAGCCGGATTGCTGGGCAGCTAGCTAGCTGGATTGCTGGACAGCTAGCTACGCGCTTTGCCCGCCGGATAGCTAGCTAGCTAGCTAGCTGGTGCGCGGCTGACTGGCTAGCTAGCCAGTTCGCGGGCACGTGAATAGCTAGCTAGAAGCCCCAAACGGGGGCCCCCTTTCTTGGGGCCCCCAGACCCGGGGGCCCCCAAACTAGCTAGGGGCCCCTCCTAGCTTGGGGGCCCCCAAACTAGGGGCCCCAGCTGGGGGGCCCCTGGCTGGGGGCCCCCCTGGTTGGGTGCTGCTTGCCTTGCTGGTGGCGCATGAGGGCCTTGACTGCCAGGGGCCCCATGTGTCTGTTATAATGCCACTCGAAGATTTCCCACTTGAGTTCTTTCATGAAGGGGCTGAAGCCACTCAGAGCCAGGGGCACCCGCGTCTTCACACGCTGGCCCTCCCTTCGGAACCGGAACGCCATCGCAGCTAGCTAGCTAGCTAGCTAGCTAGCTAGCTGGCTGGCTGGCTGGCTGGCTGGCTCGCGAGCTCTCTCGCTGGCTAGCCAGCTGGCTAGCTAGCTGGCTAGCTGCCTCT
>NW_013545080.1:0-3139 GCF_000499545.2 Eimeria tenella
TGCTGCTGCTGTGGCTGCTGCTGCAGTTGCAGCAGCTGCTGCTGCTGCTGCAGCAACTCTAAAGGCACATACCAAGGCCTGTTAAAGCCCTCAGTTGCTCCGCTGTGGGGGGCCCCTGGGGGGCCCCCAGGGGGGCCCCCCGAGGGTACAGCTGGGGGTAAACCTTTAAGGCTTTGTCCGGTGTCCATTGTTGTTGCTGTTACGCCTCAGCAGCAGCAGCAGCAGCAGCAACAGCAGCAGCAGCAGCAACAGCAGAAGCACACATAAACTCAGTCCGTCTTTACGGGGCCCCTAGGGGCCCCCCGTCCGCAGCGGGTAAGGGGGGGGGCTGCTGCTGCTGCTGCAGGCGACACCGAGACACCGCTGCTGCTGCTGCTGCTGCTGCTGCTGGGATAAGCAAACTGTCTGTCCTTATTTGAGCCATCGGGGGGCCCCAAGGGTTTTAGGGGGCCCCCAGGAGTTGGCGATGTGAGGGAACAGCAGCAGCAAGAGTAAGCGACTGCGCCAGGGTTCAGGGTTTAGGGTTTGGGATTTAGGGTTTAGGGTTTGGGGTTTAGAATCCAAAAAATACAATGCAGCGTTCAAAAATTAGGGATTAGGGTTTTGGACAAGAAATTCCCTCGGATGCCGCAGCAGCCGCCGTGGCTGCATTGACGAGTCGACGCCTCTGCATGCAGGGTTTAGGGTTTAGGGTTTAGGGTTTAGGGTTTAGGGTTTGGGGTTGACTGCAGAGAATAATTTTAATGCAACTTTAGTTGCAGCAAATCGCCTCAAAGAAAACCCGAAACTCGGTGCTGCTGCTGCCAGTACACCCCAGTTACCGCTCTGGGCGAAAACCCTAAACCCTAAACCCTAAACCCTCGAACCTAAACCCTAAACCCTAATCCCTAAACCCTAAATCTCAAGTCTCGGGCCTTGGAAACGCGCAAGAGCTTAGGAAGCGCCCGAGTGCTGGGCGCAGCAGCTGGAGGGTTTAGGGTTTATCCTAGAACTAGGGTTTAGGGTTTAGCGCCCGCTAGGGTTTAGGGTTTCGCTTCGGTAGGAAATAAAGAAACAGAAATGCGGCGGAGACAGAACTGCTGGAGGGTTCAGGGTTTAGCTGCAGCGGAAGCAGCAGTGCAGCACGAGGGTCTAGGGTTTGGCTAGAACAGCAAAAAGCAAACCGAGGGTTTAGGGTTTAGGGTTTGGCGCTAAGCTGCTCCCTCTTGTCCCCTACTTTATGTGTCTCTCACTTTCCTTTCTGCACTTCGTGTCTCCCCCTCACTCCACCAAACCCTAAACCCTAGTGTTCCAACCCTAGTAAGGTCAGCTCGTAACAACAAACCCTGTTTCCTTTCTCCTAGGGTTTGGGGCCCCTTTAGGGGGGCCCGGGGCCCACAAAGGGAGCCCTAAACCCTATCAGGGGCCCCTTGGAACCCCTGATAGGGTTTAGGGCCCTTGGGGGCCCCTTGGGGGCCCCCAAGGGGCCCCTTGGGGGCTCCAGGGGCCCCCAAAGAGGGCCCTCTAGACCCTCTGCCTTGGGGCCCCTTTAGACGGGGCTCTAGACCCTGCGAGGGGCCCCCATAAAGGGGCCCCCGGGGCCTTGGGGGACCCTAAAGGGAGCTCCTAGGGGCCCCTTTTGGGGGCCCTAGGGGCCCCTTTTGGGGGCCCTAGGGGCCCCCAATAAGGGTCCCTGGGGGCCCTAAGGGACCCCCAAGGGGGGGCTTAGGGGCCCTTAAAAGGGGTGCCTGGGGGCCCCCAAAAGGGGGCTCTGGGGGCCCCCGAAGGGGGCCCCCATAGACCCGGTAATCTAAGGGGCCCCTAGGACCCTTAAGGGCCCCTCAGGGCCCCCAAGGCCCTTAGGAGCCCCCATAAAGGGGCCCCTAAAGCCTGTTTGGGGGGCCCCTGGGGCCCCGAAACCCGATTTGAGAGAGGCCCCTAGGGGCCCCTTGGGGGCCCCCAAGGGTCCACTGGGGGACCTCTAGGGGCCCCCTCAGGGCCCCCAAACCTCTATCAGCATAAAAGCTTGGGGGCCCCTAGGGGCCCCCAAGAAGCTCACCAGTCTCTTTCGTGGTTGGTTTCCTTTTTATTTAAAAAAGCTGTTAGGGGCCCCCAAGGGGCCCCCTGGAGGCTCCCAGGGGCCCCCTGGGGGACCCCAGGGGGCCCCTAGGGGGCCCCCTAAGTGGTGCGGAGCTGTCTTTAAGGCTGGAGTGTAGTGGGAAATTCTTTTTCGCGGCTTTAGGGTTTAGGGTTTAGGGTTTAGGAAGCTGTGGGGTTTGTGCCGTTGGCAAAAGCCCTCAATTCGTCCGCAGTAAATAAATGAGTGTTTTGAATCCTGCGGAACTTGTTGAGGTGTCTGTACACCGCAGAGAACAAACCCTAAACCCTAAACCCTCACAGCCTGAACAGCCCCTCAAACCCTGAACCCTAAACCCTCGCAGCCTGAAAGGCTCCTCAAACCCTAAACCCTAAACCCTAAACCTTCATAGCCTGAACAGCCCCTCAAACCCTAAACCCTAAACCCTCGCAGCCTGAAGTGCCCCTCAAACCCTAAACCCTAAACCCTCAGATCCTCGCTCTTCATGCTCACAAGGCGTTATTGGTCGCATTCAATTAAATTAATTATTTATTTACTTTTATTAATTTACTTATTTATTTATTTATTTATTTTAATTTATTTATTTTTTGATATTTCGCCCACCTGGTCCTCTGCCGCTTCTCCTGCCCCCTCTGTTTGGCCTGGTTGTTTGTTCTGTGAATTAAAAACAAATAAATAAATAAATAAATATAAATAAATAAATAAATAAATATAAATATCATATAAATAAATAAATAAATAAAAATAAATAAATAAATATAAATAAAAAAATAAAATAGATAAATAAATCATTTCAAACTTGCCCGGCTTCTGGCTTTTGCTGCGTCAGCAAATTCGCAGAATTGAAATGCAGCAAAATGGCCTCGAGGGGAGGCAGCTCAACCTGCGCAAACCCTAAACCCTAAACTCTAAACCCTAAGCCTTAAACCCTAAACCCTGAGCTCTAGGCGACATGGAGAACAAGCGCAGTAGAGTAGTAGTAGCAGCAGCAGCAGCAGTAGCAGCAGCAGCACAGCAGCAGCAGCAGCACAGCAGCAGCAGCAGCAGCACCACCACCACCAC
>NW_013545081.1:0-2160 GCF_000499545.2 Eimeria tenella
CTTCTCTTTCTTTAAGAGAAAGCGGCAGCTGCTGCTGCTGCTGCTGCTGCTGCTGCTGCAGCTGCTGCTCCTCCTCCGCCTCCTGCTGCAGCTGCGCTGCTAAACCCTCGCCAAGGGCTTCTCCCAACTTTATCCGAGCCAAACCCTCCTCAACCTCCCGCCGTGTCTGCGCAAACCCTAAACCCTAAACCCTAAACCGCTCTAATCTACGTTGCATGGCTGTGAGAACCTCAGCAGCAGAACGAGCTCGGCGAAGGGCCAGCCAGGAATGCTTAGTTTACTAGGTTTGCGTAATACGCTGATTTAGGGTTTAGGGTTTACCTCTTGAGAAGTAAAGGTGTTCTGAACCGCCTCCAGGATGCGAGCTGCCTTGTCATGAAGTCCCTCCCGTAAACACTTCTCAAAAAGATTGATTGAGGCCCCTGAGACAAAACCCTAAACCCTAAACCCTAAACCCTAAACCCTAGAAGCTAAACCCTGGAACCCGGCAGACCCTTTCCGCAGCGAGGGCCGCGCGCCTCCTCTCCTTCAAGAGCCTAGGGTTTAGGGTTCAGGGTTTAGGGTTTGGGAGGCAGGGGGCGCCTGGCTGTGGGCGCGAGGGTTTAGGGTTTAGGGTTTAGGGTTTGGGCTTGCCGATCTTGGTGGCTGCTGCTGCTGCTTTGTACATTTGCTGCACCTCCTCCAAATTCGCTATTAAGGGTTTTAATGGAGAAGACAAAATTGGTTTTTCAAAAAGAAAAATGTCCAGCCGGCAGCTCGTGAACGGCAGCAAACCCTGCTTCTGCAGCTTCTGCACCCGCACGCCAAACCCTAAACCCTACACCCTAAACCCTAAACCCTAAACCCCAAACCCTAAGCCCTAGTTCCGAACCCTTCATGTTCGTCAAACCCTAGGCCCGCGACCCTAAACCCTAAACCCTAAGTCTTGAATCGTAGGCCCTGGACTCTGAACGCCAAACCCTGAACCCTAACCCCTGAACCCTAACCCCCAAGCCAAAACCCTAAACCCTAAACCCTAAACCCTAGTGCCCGGATTTGAATCTGCAGCACGCGGCGTAAAAGACAGGGTTTGTGCACTTGGCGCCCGGAGGCACGTGCCCGCGGCGCTGCTCCTGGGTTTAGCCTGCAGGGTTTAGGGTTTAGGGTTTAGGGTTTAGGGTTTAGGGTTTGCGGGCCTGGCACTGGCGAACGAGCGCAGTGGAGGCTTGCTGCTGCTGGAACGTGAGCTGCTGCGCCACTGTGTCCGCCAGCCGCAGGTGTTCTGCTGCTGCTGCCAGCAGCAGCTGCTGCGGGGCCCTAACCACATAAAACACTTTATACAAACCCTCGCCTTCGTCGCAAACCCTCAAAACCCTCGCGCCCTCAGACCCTCGCACCGACACGCAGTGGCCCCCCACTGCGACGCGGTTCCCTGCACCCGCACAAACCCTAAACCCTAAACCCTAAACCCTAAACCCTTCGCCCTAAGCCCTAAGCCCTAAGCCCTAAACCCTAGACCCTAAACCCTGGGCCCTAAGTCCTGAAGAGGGGTAGCAAAGCAGAGCTACAAGCTGGGGTTTGGGGCTGAGGGTTTCGGGTGTGGAGTTTTGGCGGAGAGTACGAGCTGGACGCGAGGGTTTAGGGTTTAGGGTTTAGGGTTTAGGGTCTGTGGACCGTTGGCGTCGCAGACGATGAGGTCGAACTGGTTGATGAAGTGTTTGAATTTCTGTTTTCTTTCTTTAGGAAGAATCTCCAGCTCCTCCAAGTCCTCCTCCCCCGCTGCTGCTGCTGCTGCTGCTGCTGGGCCTGCTGCTGCTGCTGCTGCTGCTGGCTGCAGCGCAGCAGAGGCGAAGCAGATTCTGCTGCCGCAGCCCGAAACCCTCGTGGCCAGGGGACAGGGGGCCCCCGAGGTCAGCAGCACTTCAAAGGGGGCCCCCGCAATTGGCAAACCCTCAAAAAAAACAAAAAGAAAATATCTTCCTGGCCAATCATGTTTATAAACCACTTCTAAACCCCCTTCTCCCTTTTCCCGCACTTCATACTCCAGCATTACGGGGGCCCCCAGTCCTGCTGCGCTGCACCCCACGGCCCCGAGGCCCAGCCGTGGGGCCCCCCCGGGGGCCCCCCAGGGGGCCCCCCCGCGGGGGCCCCCCCCCTGGGGGCCCCCCCGTGGGCCCCCCG
>NW_013545082.1:0-1500 GCF_000499545.2 Eimeria tenella
CACCTGCTCCTCCAGCCACTCAGCAAACGCCCGGTGGTCCAGCCCATAGTTAAACCAGAGGCTTCTGTCCCGCGCGTACAGCCAGCGCTTGTTGCCGCTCACTTCCCACTCAGGCACCACCTGCAGCAGCAGCAGCAGCAGCAGTAGCAGCAGCAGCAGCAAACGCAGCAGCAGCACGATGAGGCTATGGGCAGAAAGGCTCGGTGGCTTGCACGGCAGCTACGCAGGTAGCTTCAGGTGGCTGTCTAGACACACAAATAAATACATGCATTTCAATTTAAATGAAAATAATAAAAAATGTAAAATGCACAAATTATGGAAGTATAGACAAATACGAATACATATATATATATATATATAAGTGGATGCATGCATGCATCTGTTCATTTTTTTGATATGCATGCAAATTGTTTGTGAATGCACAAAGATACATTTGGGGCATTTAAAGAAGAAAAGTAGAATTGAATGAGGGAAAGAAAAAAAGAATTTATTCCATTAAGCGGCATGCAGTCGAGAGAGGCTGACAATAAAACCTCGAAAGGCCATTTAAAGCGAATAAATTCGCACAAGTTTAAATGAAATAAGTTCAAAAAGTGCAAATAGTGAGATATACAGCTAGGTGTCTGTACACCCGAAAAATTTGGCATTTCCACGGCTTGAGCCATAGTGTCTTATTCCACGAATTTTCGCGCAAAAAGCCCCAAAAAGGGCCCTTTGAAGCGCCTTAACACTCATAATTTCCTTTATATTTATTTCATGTTTGTATTTGAGCTTAACTCCTGCATTTAATTCCAACTTTCCGCAAAAAACGCATGCAAACAGCCAAGATTCGCCCAGCGGCGCAGCGCTGGGAGGAAATGCGCAGAATCCGGCAGCCATTATACACGGAAACTCGTGCAAATAAAAAGTGAAAAAAGGAGTTTTTGCGAATTAATTGAAGATTATTAATTTAAAAAAAACAAATAAATATAAACAAACAAATATAAAATCCAAATTCTGCAAAAATACAGCTTTTCGCGAGCTCCGCCAGCTCCGCTGCTTCCGGCGAAGAAGAATGCAACTGCATGCATGCATGCATGCACTTGTGTCTTTTCCACTTTTTGTAATTCATGCATGCATGCAATTTATATTCTATTCAGAGGCACAAACATTGCTGCTGCTGCTGCTGCTGCTGCTGCTAACTAGTCACCTCTTTTGCTGCTGTAGCTGCAGCGCAAAGGGCCTGCGGGTCCTGCGGGGCCTGCTGGTGGCTTTTAGCTGTTGTTGCTGCTGCTGCTGCTGCTGCCTGCAGCAAAAAGCAAAGACAACCTGAAGCCTAGGAAAGTGTGCACAGGAGGAGACACAACTTAAGATTAAATGCAGCAGTAGCACTCTTATTAATTTGCTGCTGCTGCTGCTGCTGCTGCTGCAGTTCAGCACTCCTGTAGCAGCTGAGGGTTGAGATTAAGCAGCAGCAGCAGCAGCAGCAGCTGCTGCTGCTGCTGCGGCCACACGGCCTGC
>NW_013545083.1:0-1728 GCF_000499545.2 Eimeria tenella
TGCCGCTGCTGCTGCTGCAGGTGGCAGCAGCCCGCAGGAGGCGTTAGGGAGTGGCCGCTGTGCAAGACAGAGCAGCAGGGTGCTGCTGCTGCTGTTGCTGCTCGAGCTGTTGCTAAGGGCTGCCTTGCAGTGAGGGGGAACGCGTCGAAGTTGCTGCAGCTGCTGCTGCTGTTGCTGCTGCTGCTGCACCCTACTGGAACAGCAGCAAGAGGGGGCACCTGGGGGGCCCCTAGGGGGCCCTCAAGGGCCCCCCTATGAGGTGTCAAAGCCAATGGGGGTGTCTGCTGACGCTGAGCAGCAACAGCAGGGAGCCTGCGAGCTGCTGCTGCTTCTGCTGCTGCTGCTCCTTCGGGTGCTGCTGCTGCTGCTGCTGCTCCTTCGGGTGCTGCTGCTGCTGCTGCTGCTGGGCTGCGCGCAGCAGCAAGGGAACCCCCTTGCTCCTCCTGAAGGACTCTTGTGAAAATCTCATCTGCGGTTTTGTAAAGCGCGTCCAGCCACCTGGGAACAAACTAAACCCTAAACCCTAAACCCTAAACCCTAAACCCTGAGCCAGGGGACCTCAACCCTAGCCTCCTGGGTGAACTTTGGTGTATTATTATCCTGTTGCCATTCCGCACCGTCAAACTCTAGCCCCTAGCCCCAAACCCTAAACTCTAAACCCTACACCCTAAGCCCTAAACCCTAAACCCTAAACCCTAAACCCTAAACCCTAAACCCTGGAGGCGGACCTGACGAACTGTTTGGGGGTGGCCATGTGCTCGAGCAGCCAGGGGTGCAGCAAAAGTTCTTTTGCTGTTTTTCTTTTTGCAGGAGAAACCCTCAAGCAGCTGAAGAGAAAGTCTCTGAATTCGGGTGTATAGACACCTCGCAGCTGCTGCTGCAGCGCAGCAGCAACAGCAGCATCACTTATGTTGCAGGGAACTCCTTGGCGAAAAGGGTGGCTGAGAGCAGCAAGTTCTAGAAGAGCAACTCCGAGGCTCCAGATGTCTCCTTTGAAAGAAACGTCTTCTGCTGCTGCTGCTGCTGCTGCTGCTGCGCCCTTCTTCGCTGCTGCGGCCGCTGCAGCTGCTGCTGCTGCTGCTGCTGCGCCCGCGCAGCGCCCAGGAGCCTCAGAGGAAGGAGAAATGTCAGCAGACCCGCTGAACAAACGCTCAGGGCTCCTGCAGCAGCAGCAGCAGCAGCAACAGCAATAGCGGCAGCAGCAGCAGCAGCAAAAGTGATAAACAACATCGCACTGCAGCGGCAGCTGCAGCAACGGCGAGACGCGTTGAAACGAAGGCTCCATACACACCCCTAACCCTAAACCCTAAATTCTAAACCCCAAACCCTAAACCCTAAACCCTAAACCCTAAACCCTAAACCCCAATCTTTAATTACATGTAGAGTTCTGTGCCGACGAAAGTGAGAGGATCTTCTGTCTCTCCTGAAAGCCACCGGCTGACGCCCAAGTCCGCCAGCTTCACATAACCTACAGCAGCAGCAGCAGCAGCAGCAGCAGCAACAGCGGCAAAAGGAGCAGCAACGTCTAGATGTTGAGCAGCAGCGACACGCTGCAGCAGCAGGTCCAGCAGCTGCAGCAGCAGCAAATAAAGCAGCACCATTGAGCCACACAGCAGCAAAAGCATTAACGCAAGCAGCAGCATCAATAGATACAGCAGCACAAACGGCAACAGTTGCTGCAGCAGCTGCAGCAGCAGCAGCAGCAAGATGCAGCTGCCGCAGAAGAAA
>NW_013545084.1:0-1358 GCF_000499545.2 Eimeria tenella
TGGTTTTGTGTTTCCTGCGGTTGCTGCTGCTGCTGCTGCTGCTGCTGCTGTGGTCCGTTGCCGAGCCTCCTTGGGCTGGCGGGAAAGATGCGATGAGAAAGATGAGGTGTATAGACACCTCAAATTAGAGACAAATGAACAAAAAAACTACAAAAAGACAAACTTAAGTTAAATTGAACAAATCTGGAACCTGGCTGCAGCGGGAGCACCTGTAGTCGGCAGCAGCAGCAGCAGCAGCAGCAGCTCGGCGCGGCCGACTCGGGCGCCTCAAAGCAGCAACAAACAACAAAAGCTGCTTTGAAACTTCTCTACACACTTTTATCCAATTAAAAGAATTAATTTTAGTCCACTTTTTCATTTTTACTTCCTTTTTCTGCGCATGCAGCTTCCCTCACCGGCTGCGACCGCCCGCTGCTGCTGCTGCTGCTGCTGCTGCTGCTGTTGCTGCTGCTGTGTCGATACAGCCCAAGCTTGCAAATTCCCCACACGCTAACTTCCAGAAAAAGTTCCACTTCATTTAATCTGTTTTCTATTTTCACAATTGAGGCTTGGTATGGACGAAACCCGCAAACCCTAAACCCTAAACCCTCAACCCAAAACCCTATACACTCAGATCCAGTGGTCAGGTCAGTGGCCTAGGGTTTAGGGTTTAGAGTTTCCCCTAGCGTTGTCGAAGGCCTGATTAGATATGGCCGCATCTGATTGCTGCTGTTCTTTCTTGCCATCTCGCCTTGCCCGCAAACCCTAAACCCTAAACCCTAAACCATAAACCCTAAACCCTAAACCCTAGGAAAGAGGCGCAGGCCTGTACAAAAAGTGTGAATGAACCTCATCGCCAGCAGCAAACAAGAAGCAAATATTTACCTCAAAGAATAAAAACGCTAAACCCCTGAACACTACAGCAGCAGCGCTAGGCTGCTCCACGGCGAGGGTTTAGGGTTTAGGGTTTTACACTGCGGGCGCCGCTCAGGGCCCAGGCTCTCTGGGCTTAGGAAGGCGCAGGCGAAACAATTCAGCTAGCTGCAGCAATAGCTAGCTGCAGCAGCAGCTAGCTGCAGCAATAGCTAGCTGCAACAATGGCCAAACTGCAGCAGCGGCTAGCAGCAGCAGAGGAAAGCTGCAGCAATAGCTAGCTCCAGCAGCAGCTAGCCACTGCTGCAGCTAGCTAGTGCCCCAGCTAGCTGTCTCCTGCCGCGGCTAGCCAGCCATTCCCGCAGGAAGCTGCAGCAATAGTTAGCTGCAGCAATAGCTAGCTGCAGCAGCAGCTAGCTGCAGCAGTAGCTAGCTGCAGCAGTGGCTAGCTGCAGCGATGGCTAGCTGCAGCAACAGCTAGCTGCAGCAATAGTCAGCTGCAGCTG
>NW_013545085.1:0-8257 GCF_000499545.2 Eimeria tenella
GCTGCAGGTGGAGACGCCGGTGCTGTCGCAGCTGCTGACGGAAATGGATGGCATCGGGCCCCACACTTCAGTGGTTGTGCTGGCAGCAACAAACCGCCCCGATCTGCTCGATGCTGCGCTGCTGCGGCCGGGGCGGCTGGACCGTCTGGTGTACGTACAGCTGCCGGACCCGCAGGCGCGGCAGCAGATCGCCTTCAACACCCTCAGGCACGTGCCCATTCACCCCACAGCAGCAGCAGCAGCAGCAGCTGCTGCTGCTGCTGCTGATGGTGGTGATGGTGGGGGTGCGGGAGAAACTGCTGCGGCAGGGCCTCCGGGAGAAGCTGCTGCTGCTCACAAGCAAGAACACACAGCTTGTGCGAACCCGAAAAGGGAAGACGGGCTCACTGACGGGCTGCAGCAGCAGCAGCAGCAGCAGCAGCAAAGCCCGGTGGCCGCCCCTGCTGCTGTGGCAGAGTGGCTCAGTGCACGTACAGCCGGCTACAGCGGCGCTGAGATCGTTATGATTTGCAAGGAAGCAGCACTGGAAGCAATTAGGGAACATATTGCTGGCTGCGTGGACTCCCAGCAGCAGCAGCAGCAGCAGCAGCAGCAGCAGCAGGAGGGGCTGCTGGCGCTGCGGATGCGGCACCTGGAGGCGGCTCTGCAACGCGTACAGCCCCGCACGCCCCAGTCGCTGCTGCAGCTCTACAAAGAATACAGCAGCAAGAACTAAGGACCAGCAGCTGCAGCAGCAGCAGCAACGGCTGCTGCTGCTGCAGCAGCAACAAACGCAGCACACGCTGCAAGTGACAGTGGCCGCGCACGCTACATTCAGGTTTATCTGCACAGCCAAGCAGCTGCTGCTGCTGCAGCAGCTGTAGCAGCTGCAACAGCGGCTGTAGCAGCTGCAGCACGGGCTATAGCGGCTGCAGCAACAGCAGCTGCAGCAACTATGGCAGCTGCAGCAGAAGCTGCGGCAGCATTTGAACTTTGCTGAATGCCGTTGGCTTTTCGTAAGTGTAGAGGGATTAGTCTGATTGTCCTTGGCGTTTGCTGCTGCCGCTGCCAGCAGCAGCAGCAGCAGCATAGGTAGCTGTTGTTGAAGTCCTCAGCAGCACTTGCAGCAGGCACACCGAACACAGCAGCAGCAGCAGCAGCAGCGGAAGTACAAACTGCAAGTGCAGCAGAGGCGGCAGCAGCAGCCATACCGCATGCAGCAGTAGCGGCAGCAGCAGCAGCAAACTGCACCGGCGCCCGCAACAGTGGCAGCAGCAGCAACTGAAAAAGAACTTATCGTTTGGTGTTTAGCTGGACAAATGCAGCAGCAAAGCTTTGTGGCACTATAACTGCTGCAGCAGGTGGTGCTGCTGCTGCCAGCGAGGCCGCAGCACAGGTGATGCTGCAGCACGTAGTGCTGCAGCTGCTACTCCTGCAGCCAGAAGGGGCACAGCAGCAGCAGCAGCTGCAGCAGCAGCAGCACCGTCTCTCCAACAAACTTGCTGGTGTTGCAGCGGCTGCTTCATGCTGTGCAGCACCGGCTGCTGCATGCCGTGCAGCCCCCTGCTAGGTCCCATGAATCCTTCTGCTGCTGCTACAGCTGCTGCTGCTGCTACTGCTACTGCTGCTGCTGCTACTGCTGCTGCTGCTGCTGCAGTCAGTCCACGTTGTCCAGGGGCCCTTTCTTGGGCTTGTCCAGGCCCAAACTGACCACTGGTCTTAGCTGCAGCTCGTGTTCGGGCTGCAGCAAATCTGGCTGCTGCCCCTGCTGCAGCAGCAAGGCCTCCTGCAGCAGCAAATGGGACTGCAGGAAATTATACTTGTCCCAAATATGTCCCAGGGAGAAGTTGGTGTATCTGCCTTCAAATACGACTTTCGTCTTGCTGCTGCTGCTGCTGCTGCTGTCGCTGCTGCTGCTGCTGCTGCTGTCGCTGCTGCCTTCAGGTGGACACACAGTGGGAACCAAAGTGGCTTTGCCCTGCGGCAGTGTAGCACTCTTGTAGCCTTCTGCTGCTGCTGCTGCCAGGGCTTTCTGCCACCGCAGCATGCGCGCGCTCTCCTTGACTGCTGCTGCTGCTGCTGCTGCTGCTGCAGCGGCTTTCTGCGCCGCAGCAGCGCCAACGGCGCCAGCCGCGGAGGATGCCATTCTCAAAGACCCAGCAGCAGCAGCAGCAGCAGCAGCAGCAACAACAACGGCACACAGGCTTCGAGTAGGTCCCGAAACAGCTAAGTCTCGGGGGATGAAAGGGAATCTAAAGCAAAGACGAGACTCAGGACAGTTTTGGGGAAGCCGGCGGCGTTAAACAAGCTGCTGCGGCTGCTGCAGCAGCCACAGCAGCAGCAGCTGCTGCTGCTGCATGCAGCCCCGCTGCTCGTTCGAAGTGTGGGCAAAGGAATGAAGCAACAAATTGGAAAGTTAAGAATAAATAAAAGAAAAGTATTATTTTATTTGCTGCTGTGAGCCATCTCAGAGTGCTCGCCCCAACGTGACTCCATTCTTGGCCGTGTCATGTCTGCTGCTGCTGCGGCTGCTGTCACTGCTGCTGCTGCTGTTACCCTTGCTGCTGCTGCTGCGCTGAGTACAGCCGCTGACATCTCAAATGTAATATGTCTTTGTGTGTTAGCTGGGACTAGCAAAAGTGTGTAGCTGTCTTGGCTGCAGCAGAAACGGCTGCTGCCACCCTGCAGCAGCAGCAGCAACAGCTGTTGCTGCTGGCCTGTGCGGTAGCAGCAGCAACTGCTGCTGCTGAGGTTCAGCAGCAGCTGCCGCACTTGCTGGTGACCAACAGGTCCAGCTGCTGCTGCAGCAGCAACTACCGCTGCAGCAACTACCGCTGCAGCAGCAGTAGCCACAGCCCTCCATGGCGGCTGCGCGGCAGCAGCAGCAGCAGCATGAGGGACAGTGCTGCTTTGCCGCCTAGGGGCCTTCACTATTGCTGCTGCTGCTGCAGCGGGGCCCCCAGCAGCCCGCTGCTTTGAGGGGCCCCCGCTGCTGCGCCTTCTTTTATTTTCTAGAGAAAAGATAATAAAATTAAAATTGAAATAACAAAACTAAATAATGAAAATCAACAAAACAAAAAAGGCCTGCTGCGCGAGGGCCAGAGCTGCCTATACACCTCAGCTGCGGCTGCTCCGCCCCCAAAGCCTAACCAAGACAAACCTGAGCAGCAAAGCTAAGCAGCAAACACTCGCCAGCCCCCAGCAGCAGCTGCTGCAGCTGCTGCGGGTGCTGCAGCTGCTGCAGCTGCTGCAGCTGCGGCGGCTGCTGCCGCTGCTGCGGGTGCTGCAGCTGCTGCGGCTGCTGCAGCGCATGCAGAAGCCGCTTGCAGAAGGCCACGGCCGCTCTGCAGCAGCCGAACTAGCTAGCTAGGTAGCTAGCTAGCTATCTGCGGCTGTTTCATAGATAGCTAGCTAGCTAAAGAGGTACTCTACTTTAGGCTCTCTCTGCTCAAGAGCAGCAGGGAGAGGCACGCTGCTGCTGCTGCTGCAGCTGCTGCTGCTGTGGCGGCTACGGCATCCGATTTCCAACGGAGAAGGCCGCAGAGCTGATGTACTATCTGCTTCCGAGGAGCTGCTGCTGCTGCTACTGCCAGTAAGGCTGCTGCTGCGGCTGCTGCTGGAGGTAGACCTGCTGCTGCGGCTGCTGCTGGACGTAGGCCTGCTGCTGCGGCACCTGCTGCTGCACGTAAGCCTGGGGCTGCTGCTGCTGCTGTTGCATGTAGGCCTGTGGCTGCTGCTGCTGCTGCATGTAGGCCTGTGGCTGCTGCTGCTGCTGCTGCATATAGGCCTGAGGCTGCTGCTGCTGCTGCAGTGGATAGCCGTGTTGCTGCGGATGCTGCACTAAACCCCCTTGGTGCTGCTGCGTCGAGTATGGCGGCGGCTGAGGAGGCTGGCACTGCCGCTGGTACTGCATCTGTTGCTGCTGCTGCTGCTGCATGAACTGTGGCGCCACCTGCTGCTGCTGCTGCATGTACTGCTGCTGCTGCTGCAGATAATGCCCCTGCGAGGGCAGCGGCGGCGGCGGCGGGGGGATCGCAGCATGCTGCTGCATCTGCTGTTGCTGCCAAGGCGGCGAACGAATGAAAGCGTGTGCGCCGACAGGCTGCTGCTGCTGCTGCTGTAGGTGCTGCTGCTGCTGCTGCTGGTGCTCTTGCTGCTGCTGCGCCCTCCCCTTGCGCGAGCGCACTCTTTTGCCTCCCTGCTGCTGCTGCTGCTTCGAAGCAGTGCTGCCAGCTTCGCCATAATGCTGCTGTGCTGGAGCTGCCTTCCCTCTGCGTTGCTGCTGCTGCTGCTGCTGTTGCTGCTGCTGCTGGGTTTGTTGCTGCTGCTGCTGCTCATCATCATCCTCCGAGTCGTCTTCCCAGCCGCCATCATCAGGATGCCCGTTATAGGGCCCGCTGCTGCAGCAGCAGCACAGCAGCAGCAAACCAGATAACAACAGCAAAAAGAGCAGCAAATTGTGTAGCCGCAATAGCCGTGAGTGCTGCTACTGAGACAATGAGTGGCAAGAACCTGCTGCTGCTTCATACATAGCTGCTGCACCTGGGTGCAGCAGCAACAGCAGCAGCAGCAGCAGAGCTCACCTAGAGTGCAGGTAGTCCAGCGCCTTCCCCTGCTGGTCTAGAAGGAAGGAGGCATGCGCAACGTCGCACATCACCTCCACACCCTGCAGCAGCAGCAGCAGCAGCAGAGCAGCAGAAAAGCATTGCAGCAGCAGCAAAACAGCGCGAAGTCGAAGCAAATAAAACTCACCGGCTTGAGGCTGCCTGCTGCTGCAGCCAAGACCTCCTGCTGTACGTACACCACATAAAACGGCGACGCCGTGGGCCCGAAGGTGTCAGCCACCTGCAGCAGCAGCAGCAGCAGCAGCAGCAGCGGGGGGAGCTACATGCTAGCCAGCTAGCTAGCTAGCTGCCCAGCCTGCTGAATGGCTATCTAGCTAGCCAAGTTACCTGGCTAGCCAGCTAGCTAACTTGCTACAGAGCCAGGCAGCGAGGTAGCGGGTTCATCACGTAGCTAGCTAGCTAGCTAACTAGCTAGCTAGCTAGCTAGCTAACGCTAGCTAGCTTATCACTAAAGCAGCTAGCTAG
Organism: Eimeria tenella; assembly: GCF_000499545.2. NCBI lineage: Eukaryota > Apicomplexa > Conoidasida > Eucoccidiorida > Eimeriidae > Eimeria > Eimeria tenella. The sequence goes on from NW_013545085.1 coordinate 5,070, forward strand.
CCGACTTATTACAGAGCCGACTAGCTAGCCAGCTGATAAAGCTACGCAGCTAGCTAGCTAGAAAGACGGGCGGCTAGCTAGCTAGGCTCGTGAGTCTCGATAAGCACATGGCTAGCTGCCTAGCTACTCGGCCAGCTAGCTGCAGCTACCTGACAGCTAGCTAGCTATCTAGCTAGCTAGCTAATCAGCTAGCCAGCTAGCTAGCCAGCTAGCTAGCTAGCAAATCAGCTAGCAAATCAGCTAGCTGGCTAGCTAGCTAGCTAGCAAATCAGCTAGCTAGCTAGCTAGCTAGCTGACAAATCAGCTAGGTAGCTGGCTAGCTAGCTAGCTGTGCTGCTGTCTAGCCGCAGGCTCACCACCCCCAAAATACGGCGGTCTGGCAGGCAAACCACAGAGCCCAAGTCCATCGGGTTTGAACCCTGCAGCAGCAGCAGCAACAGCAGCAGATGCAGCAGCAGCAGCAGCAGATGCAGCAACTGCAGCAGCAGCAAAAGAGAGGCAGTGTGCTGCGTCGCCTGCTGCTCTCTGCTGCAGCAGCTTCGAGCTGCCTCTCCACTTGCCGTTTTTCCGTCTTTCTTTCCTCAAGCACTTGAAACAAAATAACATTTATTTATAATTAAATTAATTAAATTAATTAGATTAATTCAATCTAATTAATTAAACTAATTAAATTAATTTACTTGTTCTGCTTTTATGCAAAGAGCCTCCCCCAAGACAGACTCCACCCGCCCGCAGCGCAGCAGCTCCCCCCCCTCAGGGACAAACTGCGGCAGCCCCGCGACCTCGATGGGCTGCAGCAGCAGCAGCAGCAGCAAAAGCAGCAGCAGCAATAGCAGCAGCAGCAGAAATAGCAGCAGCAGCAGCAACAGCAACAGCAGCAGCAAAAGAGGAGGTGCGACTCGTGCAAGCCGCTAGCAGCAGCAGCAGCAGCGAAAGCATCACCCACCATCGAACTGAGCTACGGCAGTCGCCAACGTGGGGACAAGCAGCAGCAGCAGCAGCAGCAGCAACGGCAGCAGCAACAGCAGCAGCAGCAGCTTCTTACTTGTATGAGTGAGCGCAGCTCCTCCTTTGTGGCGCTTCCGCCGTCCTCTTCTTCGCTGCAGCAGTCAGCATCCATCGCCTCTCCAGCTGCTGCTGTTGCTGCTGGTGTTGCTGCTGCTGCTGCCTTTGTTGCTGCCCCTTCTGCTGCTGCTGCTGCGCCTGGTGCTGGTGCGCCTCCATCAGCTGCTGCTGCAGTTCCTTCTGCCTGCATCGGATCCCATTGCTGCAGCAGCTGTCGCTGCTGCTCAAGCGCTCCCTCTGCTGCTAGGCTACCGTTTGCTGCTGCTGCTGCTGCTGCTTTTGAAGGGGCTGTTGCAGCTGCTTCGCTCTCGCTGTCGCTACTGTCGCTGCTGCTGCTGTTGCTGCTGCGACGGGCAGCAGCAGCAGGCGGGCGCTGGCGGAGCTTTGATTGAATGGGGTCAGCTAGCTGCAGCTGCTGCAGCAGCAATGCGTCGGCCTGCAAGGGTGCAGCAGCAGCAACACGTAGCAGCAGCAACACGGAGCTGCCGCAGCAAGACGCAGCAAGACGTGGCAGCAGCAACAACTAATAGAAGCGACAGCAGCAGCAGCAAAAGTGCGATAAACCTAGGTAATCCTGAGGCAACAAATCCCCAACATAAGACGCAGCGACAGCAATGACAGCAGCAGCAGCAGCAGCAGCAGCACACCTGAGCCACATGAGCCGCTACAATCAGATCATCTATCTCTGTCTCTCCGTCTATTACAATTTCCTTCTCAAGTGCCTCCCGAAGGCTGCTGCAGGTGATGCTGCTGCTGCTGCTGCTGTTGCTGCTGCTGCTCGCAGGCAGAACTGGCCTTGCTGCACGTGCTGACGCCGCAGAAAAAGGCGAATTTGCTGCAGCAGGAGCAGGGGGCGGTGTTGCTGCCGCTGCTGCAGCGGCAGGAGCAGGAGGTGGTGTTGCTGGTGCTGCTGCTGCTGCTGCTGCTGCTGGGGCAGCGGCTGGTGCCGTTGCTGGAGCTGTTGCTGCTGCAGCTGCCGTTGCCGCTGCAGCTGTCGTTGCTGTAGCTGTTGCTGCCGTAGCTATTGCTGCAGCGGCTGCTGCTGTTCCTACTGTTGCTGCTGGTGCTGCTCCATTTAAAGCAGCTAGGGGCGCAGGAGCGGACGCTCCTGGTGCTGTTGCTGCTGCTCCTGTTGTTGCTGCTGCGGACAGTTCAGCAGTAGCTGCTTGCTGCGAGGCCTGCAGCTGCTGCCCTGAGGCTGCCATTGACGCTGTTACTGCCGAAGGGCACTCTGTTGCTGCCGCAGGGCCTTCTGCTTCTGTTGCTGCTGCATCTGCTTCCTGCTGCGCATTTAGTGTTTTTGCTGCTGCTGCTGCTTCTGCTGCTGGCTCAGCAGCAGAGGGAGCAGCTGGATCCGCTCCAAGGGCCGTTCCCGCAGCGCCTTCGTTCCTCTCTTGGAGTGCAGCAGCAGCAGGATCAGCAGCAGCGGCAGAAGCAGCAGCAGCAGTAGCAGAAGGAGGAGGAGGAGCAGCAGCTTGCTGCTGCGTAGTCGTAACGTGCTGCAGCATGGTGGTCGACCGGCTGGAGCCTTATGGGGGCCTCAGTTGGACAGCAGCAGCAGCAGCAGCAGCAGCAGCAGCAGCAGCAGCTGAACCCACAGGATCTCTCAGAACCTTCAAGTTATAATTGACCTAGAAGAACAGCTGCTGCTGTAGCAGGCCATAAGCAGCAGCAGCAGCAGCAGCAGCAGCAGCAGTTGAGCTGGTGGGCCCCCGAGCCTTGTGTCGGCCCCACAGCAGCAGCAGCCAAGAGGTCCTTTTCATTCTTCTTATCACTAAAATAATTTTAAATATAATTTTTAAACTGCAATTGACAACTTAGGAACTTGTAAATGTGGGCAGGGCTGCTGCTGGTGCTTCTGCTGCAGTTGCTGCTGTTGCTGCTGCTGAGGCTCACAGTAACGGACCTGCTGCAGCTGCAGTTGCTCCTGTGGCACATGCTGTTGCTGTTGTGCTGCTGAGGTTTAATTCGCTGCTGCTGTTGACGATCCCACTGCCGCTCATGAAGCTCCCGCTGCCGCAGCTGCAGGTCCCGCTGCTGCAGCTGCAGCTCCCGCTGCAGCAGTAGCAGGACAGCGCTGGCAGCAGTAGCTGCAGCAGCGGCTGCCACGCAAAGGCTGCAGC
>NW_013545086.1:0-6376 GCF_000499545.2 Eimeria tenella
CCCCCCCCCCCCGCCGTAGAGGCCCCCATCCTCGCTGTAGGGGGCCCCCTCCTCGCTGTAGGGGACCCCCTCCTCGCTGTAGGGGGCCCCCTCCTCGCTGTCAGGGGACCCTCTCGGGCTGTAGGAGCCCTCCTCATCGCTGTAGGGGGCCTCGTCCTCGCTGTCGGGGAACCCTACTGCGACGTCGGCGGCCCCTTCCTCGCCGTAGGGGGCCCCCTCCTCGCTGTAGGGGCCCTCGTCTCCGCTGTCAGAGGACATTAGGCCTCTGTAGGTGGCCTCCGCGTCGCTGTCGGTGGCTTCTTCGTCGCTGTATTGGCCCAATTCAATGCTGTAGGGGGACATCCCCTGGCTGTAGGGGTGCCCCTCCTCGCTGTACGGGAGGTCATCCAAGCTGTAGGGGCTCCCTCCGCTGCTGTAAGGGGAGCCTCTGTCGGCGTAGGTGTCCGCTTCCTCGCTGTAGGGGGCCCCACCCGGGCTGTGATGGGCCCCTTCCGAACTGTAGGGGGCCCCTTCCTCGCTGTACGGGACCCCTTCCTCGCTGTAGGAGGCCCCTCCAGGGCTGTAGCGGTCCCCTCCCGGGCTGTAGGGGGACCCTCCCGGGCTGTAAGGGGACCGTCCCGGGCTGTGGGAGGCACCTCCCGGGCTGTAGGGGGACCCTTCCGGGCTGTAGGGGGCCCCACCTGGGCTGTAGGGAGACCCTTCCGGGCTGTAGGGGGCCCCACCCGGGCTGTAGGGGGACCCTTCCGGGCTGTAGGGGGCCCCTCCCGGAATGTATTGGGGCCCTTCCTGGCTGTAGGGGGCCCCTCTGGGGCTGTAGGGGGCCCCTCCGGGGCTGTAGGGGGCCCCTCCCGGGCTGTAGTGGGCCCCTTCCTGGCTGTAGGGGGCGCCTCCCGGGCTGTAGGGGGACCCCGGGCTGTAGGGAGCCCCTCCCGGGCTGTATTGGGGCCCTTCCTGGCTGTAGGAGGCCCCACCCGGGCTGTAGGGGTCCTCTTCCTGGCTGTAGGGGTCCTCCTCCTGGCTGTAGGGGGCCCCTTCCTCGTTGCAAGGGGAACCTCTCCCGCTGTAGGGTGCCCCTTCCTCGTTGGAGGAACCTCTCTCGCTGTTGGGGTCCCCTTCCACGCTGTACGGGGAACCTATCCCGCTGTAGGGAGAACCTCTCTCGCTGGAGGGGGCCTCTTTCTCACTTTCGGGGGTCCTTTCCTCGCTTTCGGGGGTCCGTTTGTCGCTTTCGGGGGCCCCTCTCTCGCCTTCGGGGGCCCCTTTCTCACTTTCGGGGGCGTCTGTCTCGCTGTAGCGGTCCCCGTTCTCGTTGTCGGGGGATCCCTCTTTGCCGGGGGCCTCTTTCTCACTGTTGGGTGCCCCCTCCTCGCTCTGTGGGGCCCTCTTTTCGCCTTCTTTGCTGTAGGGTGTCTCTTCCTTGCTTTGCGGGGCCCCCCCTGTGCTGGGGGGGACCACCCCGTCGCTGTATTGGGCCCCTTTCTCGCTGGACGGGGCTTCTTCCTCACTGAAGGGGTCCCCTGTCTCGCTGGAGGGCACCCCTTCATCGCTGTAGGGCGCCCTTTTCTCGGCGTAGGGAGCCCCTTCCTCGCTATAGGGGGCCCCTGCCTCGCCGTAGGGGTCACCTTCCTCACCGTAGGGGAGCCCCCCTTCAGGCGAGTAGACTGTGTAATGCCCTGCCGGCGGATAGTAGGGGCCTGTCCCTCCATAGCCCTGTTCACTACCGTAGAAGCCCCCCGTTTTCTCCGGACCGGCTGCCCCCGCTGGAAAGGGGCTTGGCGCGCCATAATAGCCCTGAGGAAACTCAAAATAACCCTCTTGGGCCTGCAAGTAATCAGTGGTGTCGTCAGCGTAGGGCTGGGGGCCCTCCGCATAACCAGTGGCCTCCCCAGGGTAGGCCTCGGGGGGCCCCGGGAAGGCGGCCCCCGGCTCCGAGAAGTCGTGGGACCGCCCCTTGTGGGGCCAAGGCACCCCGAACGGCGGCTGCTGCTTCTGCGCTGCTGCTGGGTCTCCCGGGATGGAATGTGGGAGACCCCAGTAAGCTGTAGAGTCCCCGGGATAGGCAAAAGCAACCTCCCCATAGGGCCCAGCCACTTGCCCGTAGCCGTAGGCCGCTTTGCCGTAAATCCCTGTCTCCCCCAAATAGCCCTGTGGGTCTCCTGGGTAGACCCAGGGCCCCTCTGCGTAGGCCTCACCACCCTCCGGATATTCCTGGGGCCCCTTGCTGTAGGCCCCGGTCTCTTCCCCATAGGCCCCTGTGTCCCCATAGGCCCCCGGCTCCTCGTAGGCCCCTGGCTCCCCAAAGGCGCCTGGGTCTTCAGTATAGGGCCCTGGCTGCTGCTCAAAGGCCTCTGCTGTGGTCCCCCCATAGGCCCCTGGCCCACCGTAGGCCCCCGTCGTCTCTCCAGAGGGCCTTGGCTCCTTTCGGAAGGGGGCCCCCAGCTTGGGGTAAGTCTGTGTTGCTTCTGGGAAGGCCCCTGGGCCCCCGCCGTAGGCTGCTGCCTCCGGGGGAGGGCGGGAGAAGTCTCCCGTCCCCTTTGAGAAGTCGTCGGGCTTAGAAAGCTCTTCAGAATCTCCAGCTTTCCAGGAAGACTTCAAATAGGGGGGGGTGCTTGGAGGGTTTGCTGAGGACCAGCGGGGGTAATGGGGCCTCTCCTCCTGCAGCTCATGTGTCTCCTTTTGGCCTTCTGGGGGCCCTAAGATGAAGGGCCCTGTCTCCTTTGGGAAGGCCCCCGGGTCTTCTTGGAAGCCCCCTCTCGTGCCTTCTTGGAATTTCTGGGTCTCCCCTGGGCGCTGGAGGAGCCTACGGCTTTGTTGCTGCTGCTGCCGTTGCTGCTCTTCCCTCTGCCCTTCCCACTGCAGCATGTCCCCGAAGCGGGATTGCTGCGGGTCCGCCGCCCTAGTCGCAGCCGCTGCAGCCGCTGCAACCGCTGCAGCAGCAGCAGCAGCAGCAGCAATAGTGCACTGGGGAGCTCCGGGGATGCCCTGGAGCATTCGCCTAAAGCGGGGGGGTATTGTTGAGAGCGGAAGGCCCACTTCTCTGTCTCCTCGCCACCGCCCGTAGTCCCCTTGCTGCCCCCTCTCGAAGTTCTCCCCTAAGCTCCTCCTGCGCCAATCTGCACCCGAAATTGTCCCCGAAACGACTTGCCAAACTGCCTCTGTGACTGTCTCCGAAACGGACTCCTCGTCGGACTCAACCTCTCCTTGCGACCGCAGCCACGCGCGCCACTGCGCCTTTCGCCACGCTTCCCTCATGCTTTTGGCTTTTCGATCTCGCGGGGGGGCCCTCGCCTCCTTTTTTGGGGCCCCTAGCTTGATCAGAGGGGCCCCCAAAAGGGCCCCCACCATGGCCTTCGGCTCGGTCTCCCGACTTGTCTTTTTTTCAGAGTCCCCGTCTCCTCCGCCCTCTGAGACCTTGCTCTTTTCATTATCTCCGTCTCTGTCTCTGTCTATATCTGCCTTTCTGTCTGTGTCTTTATCTACGCCTTTATTTTCACCTCTGTCTCTGTCTTTGTTTCTGCCTCTGTCCTTCTCAGTGTCAGTATCTCCGTAACTGTCTCTGCCTCTCTTTCTACTTCTTTCGCTGTCTCTGTCTCTGTCTCTGTCTCTTTCTTTTCCTTTTTCTCTCTGTTTTCTTCTGTGTGTGTCTTTATCTCCTACTCTATTCCTACTCCTACCTCCTTCACTTTCTCTTTCTCCTGCTCTTTCTTTTTCTTTTCCCTGTCTTTCTCTTGCTTTTTCTTTTTCCTGCTTTTCTGTTTCTCTTGCTTTTTCCTGTCTTTCTTTTTCTCTTTTTCTTTCTTTTTCCTGTCTTTCTCTTTCTCTTTTTCTTTCTTTTTCCTGTCTTTCTCTTTCTCTCTCTTTTTCTCCTTCTTTTTCCTGCTTTTCTCTTTCTCTTGTTTTTTCTTTTTCTTTTTCCTGTTTTTCTCTTTCTCCTGTTTTTTCTTTTTCCTTTTCCTGTTTTTCTCTTTCTGTTGCTTTTTCTTTTTCTTTTTCCTGTCTTTCTGTTTCTCGTGCTCTTTCTTTTTCTCTTTCTTTTTCTGTTTCTTCTTCCTTTTCTTCTTCTCTTTCTGTTGCTTTTTCCTTTGCTTTTTCCTTTTCTGTTTCTTTTTCCCTTTCTCTTGTTTTTTCCTTCTCTCTTTCTCTGGCTCTTTCTTTTTCTCTTGCTCTTTCTTTTTCTCTTTCTTTTTCTCTTTCTTTTTCTCCTTCTCTTGCCCTCTCTCTTTCTTTTCGTCTTTCCTTCTCTCTCTCTCTCTGCTTCTCCCTTACGCTTTGCCTCCCCCTTTCCTTCTCCCCTTCCTTGTCTTTTTCTTTTTCGCTTTCTCTTTCTTTTTCCTCCTCTCGCTCTCTGTCGCTTTCTCTTTCTTTTTCCTCCTCTCGTTCTCCTTCGCCTTCTCCTTCATTTCCCTCTTCTCGTTCTTTTTCGCTTTCTCTTTCTTTTCCCTTCTCTCGTTCTTCTTCGCTTTCTCTTTCTTTTTCCTTCTCCCGTTCTTCTTCCTTCTCTCTTTCCCTCCCTTCTTCTTCTTCCTTTTCTCCTTCTTTTTCTTTTTCTCCTTCTTTTTCCTTCCCTCTTTCCTTTTCCTTCTCTCTTTCTGTTTCCGCTTCTCTTTCTTTTTCCTTCTCTCTTTCTGTTTCCGCTTCTCTTTCTTTTTCCTTATCTCTTTCTTGTTCCTTCTCTCTCTCTTTCTCCTTCTCTCTCTCTTTCTCCTTCTCTCTCTCTTTTTCCTTCTCTCTTTCTTTTTCGCTTTCTCGTTCCTTCTCCTTTTCCTTTTCGCGTTCCCCTCCTCTTTCTCGTTCGTCTTCTCCTCCTTCTCTTTCCTTCTCTCTCTGCTTCTCTCCTTCTTCTCTTTCCTTCTCTCTTTCCCGCTCTACTTCTGTTTCTGCTTCTCCTTCCCTTCCTGCACCTTCTTCTCTATCTTTATCCCCAGCTTCCTCGCTCTCTCCTTCCCTCTCTCCTTTGTCTTCAGCTTCACTTTTTTCCGCTTTTGCATCTTCATCTCCAACTCCGTCTCCATCTCTGTCTCCCTCTGACTTTTCTCCAGGTCTTTTTTGAGGGTCCTTTCCCGGGCTATCCTCTTGGGGGTCCCCAGCGGGTGCGCCGGAGGCCCCGTCTTGGCTCTTCATTTGTCTCCAGTCGCTGGTTGCAGTTTCGAGGGCACTTTGGAGTTGTTCTAATTCTGTGAAATAGGGATTGTTGTGGTCTGGGGTCTCCGAAGGACCGAAGAAAATACCCGGAGAAAGCCTACTTTCAACAGTTTTGAGCCAAAGACTGTCGAGGCGGTGGCCCAGCTGCTGCTTTCGCCGCGTCTCCACCACCTGATGCATCGCCCGCTTTTCGTACGGCAGCAGCGGCTCGCGGGGGCCCCTGTTGGGGATCGTATCCACTCTTTCGGAGATGCCGTCCACCACGCTGGCGAAGTAGGTGGCAGCAACTTCCGAAGCCTGCAGCAGCTGCAGCTCCAGAGGGCTCCGCAGCGAAGTAGGGAGCCAGGGGGCCGGAGGGAATTTCCCAGTTGCCCTCATAAGCCGGGCCAAACTTCGAACTGTTTCTCTGCTGCTGAAGTGCTGCTGCTGCAGGTCTGGCCGCCGCACGGCGGCGCTCGCCAGCTGGTCAAAAGCTACCAGAAGGAAGGCCGAGCGCTGCTGCTCGTAGTGGCCCTGCAGCAGACTCCCCAGAGCAGCAGTTTCCTGCAGCACGAAGCGACACACGTACTCCAGCACCGCCATACATCCCGCCGCGTCCAGCCGGCCCAGCAGCACAGTCACTCTCTCCCACACGCGTCGCAACAGGCCCGTCAAGCTCTGCGGGTCGCATGCTGGCCACTCCGCGGTGCTCCCACCCCTGAATTGGGCAAGCCCAGGGGCCACCGGGGGCCCAGGTAGGGGCACCGGGGGCCCCGGAGGCGCAGCTATGGGCCCCGGGGGCACACCTATGGGCCCCGGGGGCCCACCTATGGGTCCCGGGGGCCCACCTATGCGCCCCGGGGGCTCACCTATGGGCCCCGGGGGCTCACCTATGGGCCCCGGGGGCCCACCTATGGGCCCCGGGGGCTCACCTATGGGCCCCGGGGGCCCACCTATGGGCCCCTGGGGCCCACCTATAGGCCCCGGGGGCCCACCTATGGGCCCCGGGGGCCCACCTATTGGCCCCGGAGGACCGCCTACGGACCCCGGCCACGGAGCACCAGGGGGACCAGTTAACCCTAGTGGCCCAGGAGGGCCAGGGGGACCAGGGAGCCCAGGGGGCCCAGCGGGCCCTGGGGGCCCGGGGGGCCCAGGAGTCCCTGGGGTCCTCTGGTGCCAAGGTTGTCCGGGGCCTCCGGACCACCAGGATGCCCCCGGGGGGGGGCCGTTCAAGGAAGAGCCAGCGGGGTCAAAC
>NW_013545087.1:0-1738 GCF_000499545.2 Eimeria tenella
CGGCCCCCCTCTTGCTGCAGCTGCAGCAGCAGCAGCAGCAACAGCAGCAGCAACAGCAGCAGCAGCAAGAACGGCAGCAGCAGCAGGAACGGCAGCAACAGGAGCAGCAGCAGCAAGAGCAGCAGCAGCAAGAAGGGCTGCAGCAAGATCAGCAGCAGCAGCAGCAGCAGCAGCAGCAGCAGAACGAAGCAAAGTTCAGTTTAGCTGCCTTTTATGAAGAGCTGACAGGGGCAGCTTCCAAAAGTTTCTCGAGGCTTACGGAACTATCGCTCGAAGGAAATACTATTTACGACATGTGTGCCTAGGGTTTAGGGTTTAGGGTTTAGGGTTTAGGGCCTAGGGTTTGGGGCCTAGAGTCAAGGGTTTAGACGAGCTTTCCATTAAGCTTGAAAGCTTCCTGCAGCAAATGCTACCTGCTTAATTTCTCCGCCAGGGTTTGGGGTTTGGGATTTAGTGTTTAGGGTTTAGAGTTCAGAGTTTAGGGTTTAGGGTTTAGGGTTTAGGGTCAAGGGTTTAGGGTTTGAAGGGTTTGTTTGCCTTTAGGTGGAGTTGGGGCGCTCTGGGGATTCTCTTCCCTTCGCTGAAGCGCCTCGTTTCCCCTCTGTCTCAGCAGCAGCAGCAACAGCAGCAGCAGCAGCAACAGCAGCAGCAACAGCAGCAGCAGCAGGAGCAGCAGCAGCAGCAGGGTTGCCTGGCCCCACCAATACCCCCCAGTGCGCAGCGCTCCGTAAGGCACAAGAGAGAAAGGCTCGCACTTTGCTGTGGCGTTTGCTGCTGCTGCTGCTGCTGCTGCTGATCATGCTGCAGCATCTGCTGCTGCTACCGTTGTTGCTGTTGGCGCTGCTGTTGCTGGTTGAGCAGTACATGCTGCTGCAGCAGGTCCTCGCTCCGTCACCGCGACTTCTGCTGCTCCTCCGCTGCTGCCGCTGCTGCTGCTGCCGCTGCTGCTGCTGCTGCTGCTGCAGCTGAGCATAGCTTTGTTCCCGCAGCTGCTTTATTTAAATGGAGGAGAAGTAAAGAAAGAAGAAAGATGTGCAGCAGAAAGATATATTTTAGCTGTTGGCAGCAGAGGGCTTTTGCTGCCTCTGGAGTGTATGTACACCTTGCTGCGGGACCCCGTGAGCTGCTGCCGAGACACCCCGCTGCTGCTGCTGCTGCTGCGCAGAGAGTTAGCTGCAGAGGGAGCTGCAGGTGCAACACGGGATACAGTGGCAGCAGCAGCAGCAAGAGATCCAGACCGCAGCAGCTGCAGCAGAAGCAGAAGTTGTTGCATTAACAGCTGCAGCAGCTGCAGCAGCAACAGCAGCAGCAGCAGCAGCAAGTGCTGCTGTTCTTTGTGTTCAGGAGGCTCGTCTGTTTGAAACCCTTAGAAAGACTCACGGCGCTGCAGCAACACGTCAGCAGCAACGCAGCAGCAGCAGCAGCTAGCTCCAGCTAAATGGCTAGCTGCCCATGGCCAGCTAGCCAAAGCCATTTAGCTAGCTGCAGCTAGCTAGCTAGCCACAGAGGCCTACTTGCTGCAGCTGCAGCAGAAGCAGCAAAAGGGGCAGCTAGCTAGCCCCACAAACCTGCAGCTAGCTGGGGCCCGCGGATGTGTTATCCTAGGGTTTAGGGTTTAGGGTTTAGGGTCTGGGGTTTGGGGTTTAGGGTTTAGGGCTGGCTCTTTGCTTTGTGTGGGGCTGCAGCAGCAGCAGGCGCGCCTGCTGCTGCTGCTGCTGCTGCTGCTGCTCTCTGCAGC
>NW_013545088.1:0-4441 GCF_000499545.2 Eimeria tenella
AGACGGTTAGTTTCTGCAGCAGCAGCAGCAGCAGCAGCAGCAGCGACTGCAGCAGCAGCTGCTACTGCTCTCCAGAAGACCTTGAAAGCACAGAGCCATACAGCCAGACAGAGCAGCAGCAGCAGCAAGCTGCAGCAGCAGAACAAAGCTGTGCTTGGGACCTTGCTGTTGTTGGCGCCGATGCTGCTGCTGCTGCTGGTGACAACGCAGAAGATGCCCACGTTGAAGTGCAACAGCAGCAGGAGCAGCAGCAGCAACAGCAGCAGCAGCAGTATCGGAAGGAGCATTGCACCGGGTGGGTAATATTTGGTGGTGCTGCATCTGAAAAGAGCTCAAGTCCTGCAGCAGCAACAACAGCAGCAACAACAGCAGCCCCGGGGGGCCCCCCAGAGGGGCCCCCAGGGGGGCCCCCCAAGGGGCCCCCAGGGGGCCCCTCTCTAAAAAAGGGTACTGGGGGCCCCTCTGTGCTGCCGCTGGGGCCCCAGGGCCTCATTGTGGGGCCCCACAAGACACATTTGCGGCGGTGGCTGCTGCTGCAGCAGCAAACTCGGTGGGATCGTCTGCTCCCAGCTGAAGTGCAGGTGAGCTAGCCAGCTAGCTAGCCAGCTAGCCAGCTAGCCAGCTAGCTAGCCAGCCAACCAGCAAGCCAGCTAGCCAGCTAGCTAGCCAGCCAACCAGCAAGCCAGCTAGCCAGCTAGCCAGCTAGCCAGCTAGCTAGCCAGCCAGCCAGCTAGCTGGCCAGCTAGCCATGCAGAAAGCAGCAGCTAGCTACGGGCCAGCTACCCGGCCTCACGCAGGCAGCGGCGCAGCAGAACCCCCGTCGGGCTTTAGCTAGCTAGCTAGCTAAACAGCTAGCTAGCTAAACAGCTAGGTAGCGAAACAGCTAGCCAGCTAAACAGCTAGCTAGCCAGACAGCCATACAGCTAAATAGCAAGCTAGCTAGCTAGGCATCTAGCTAGCTAGCTAGGCCGCTAGCTAGCCAGACAGCCAGCTAGGCAGCTGGCTGGCTAGGTAGGCAGCTAGCTAGCCAGCCAGCCAGCTAGCTAGCTAGCTAGCTAGCTAGCTAGCTGGCTGCAGCGTGTGCTGCAGGCCTCAGTGGATGGAGCCAAATGGTCTAGGCCCTCTTCCTTAAGAATTTCTTTCTTCGAATTTCCCCAGGCAGCCCTCGCAGTGGCTCCCCGCAGTGTTTCCCTCGCAGGCCCGCAAACCCTAAACCCTAAACCCTAAACCCTAAACCCTAAACCCTAGTCGTACTGACAAACCCTAGATCCTAAGTTGCGGGTTCGGAGTGCGGAACAGTCAGTGGGAAACGGCGAACTGGGGCTACCGTGCTGCTAAACCATGAACCCTAGACCCGCAGGCTCAAAACCCTTCATCTTAGACCCTAAACCCTAAACCCTAGACCCTAAACCCTAAACCCTGCGTTTTGCTTCCAGGAGGGCTTCCCCTTGAGGTTGTGCTCGACCGCCCCGTCCCTGAAGGCGCCGACTGCAGCGGCGCTGCTGTGCGCTTTAGCCTGCCGCAGCAGCAGCAGCAGCAGCAGCAGCAGCAGCAGCAGCAGCAGCAGCAGGCGGGGGGCTGCTTGGCCCTCGTGCCCGCAGTCCTGGCAGCAAACCGCAAAACCCTCAAATGCAAAACCCCCTCCTTTCCCCAAACCCTTTTGCCCCGCTGCTTCCTGGAGGTTTCCGCCTCTCTCAACGGCAAGAAACCCTAAACCCTAAACCCTAAACCCTAAACCCTAAACCCTGAACGCTAAACCCCAAACTCTTTTTCCCCGCCTGGCCGTGGCTAGCTAGCCGTAGCTAGCTGGCCCTGGCTAGCTGGGTAGCTGGCTACATGGCTGGTAGCTAGCTGGCTAGCTAGCTAGCTGGCTAGCTATGTATCCGGCTGGCGAGCTAGCTGGCCAGCTAGCTACCTGGGTAGCTCTCTATCTGGCTAGCTAGCTAGCTGGCTAGCTAGCTACCTGGCTAGCCAGCTAGCTGGAATCGCCTCTCTGTGTGCCTCTGTTTGGCAGCAAGCTGAGAATGGGTCCGTGAACCGTTACGTGTGCTGCTGCTGCTGCTGCTGCTGCTGCTGCTGCTGCTGCTGTGGACGCGCAGGCCAGCATTTTGCTGCTGCTGCTGCTGCAGTTTGTCTCCTGTCCCCCGAGGAATTCTCTGTGTCTCCCCCCATTGGCCCAGCGGGGCTGCCGCTGCTGCTGCAGCTGACCACTCCGCAGCTGCAGGGGCTTCCGCCGCAGCTGCAGCAGCAGCTAGAAGACCACCTTCTCTGCAGCAGCAGCAGCAGCGACAGCAGCAACAGAAGCAGCAGCAGCAGCAGCAAAGGCTGCTGCTGCCTCGTCGTGCACCCAGATGGCTCCCGGGAGACGATCCCAGCAAACTTTCGCGGAGGACACATTGAGATAGCTCTTTCCCCAGTAGTGCTAGAGGTATGTGCTGCTGCTGCTGCTGCTGCTGCTGCTGCTGCCACCTCGAAAAGAATGGAACTGGGTGGTGGGGCTCTTTCTGCAGGCTGAAGATGCAGCAACAGAGGACCAGCAGCAGAAGCAGCATAAGGAACCGCAGCAGCAGCAACAACAGCAGCAGCATCAGGAACCGCAGCAGCAGCAACAACAGCAGCAGAGCGATAGCCGCATGGCGACTAAGAACAGCAGCAGCAGCAGCAGCAGCAGCAGCTCTAGCAACAGCAGAAGCAGCAGCAACGTATATGTGCTGCAGCTCTACTTGTCTTTTAATGGCATAGAATTCAGCAGCACGCCGAAGCCCTTTGAGGTGTATAAGCAGCTGCAGGTAGACCAGTTGCTGCTGTTCACCCTTCCTGCTGGTGCTGCTGCTGCTGCTGCTGCTGCTCCCAGCGTCAGCAGCAAGCCAGAAGCTGCAGCAGAACCTGCAGAGGCAGCAGCAGAGTCTGTGCTAGCCCCGCTACCAGCCTTTGAAACAACAGAAGCAGCGCAGCAAACAGCAGCAGCAACAGCAGCAGCGGAACCAGCGCCTGCCGCAGCAGCAGCAGCAGCGGCTGCTGCTGCTGCAGCTGCTGCTACTGCTGCTGCTGCTGGTGAGCTGCAGCTCGTAGATGAAGACTCTCTGCTCGGCAGCAACACATTTGCTGCTGTGCTGCTGGAGTGTGCGGTGTCTATACACTCCCCTTGCTTCCGACTGACGGTGCTGCCAGAAGCTCCTGCTGCTCCTGCTGCTGCTGCTGCTGCTGCTGGTGGGCACCACCGCAGGAGCAGCCAAATAGCGCCTCGCCTACTTCATGCCAATGAGCCAAGCAGCCATGCAGTCCCCTTGCCTGCAGCAGCAGCAGCAGCAGTAGCAGCAGCAACAGCAGCAACAGCAGCCGGGGGAGCAGAAGCTGCTGCTGCTGCTGCTGAAGCAGAAGAAGCAGCGCCGCTGCAGCTAGTTGTTCCTGCTGCGTTCAACAGCTCCGCGCAGCAGCGGCTTGTTGCGCTCTTTGAGAGCAGCAGCAGCAGCAGCAGCAGCAGCGGGCGGCCCGGCAGCAGGCGCGGAGCCTCAAGAGACAAAGCAGCAAAAGGTGCAGCAAGAAAGTCTCCTGCTGCAGTGCCCTTGGGGGGCACTTCCAAAGCTGCTGCTGGTGCTGGCAGCAGCAGCAGCAAGGGCGCAGCAGGGGACAAGCAGCAGAAGCAGCAGCAAAAGGCTGCTAAGGGGCACCAGCAGCAGCAGGCGCAGCAACAGCAGCAGCAGCAGCAGGAACAAAAGCCCGAAACCCCTGAGGAGAGCCTCCAAAAGGTCATTGTGGTGAGACACCAGACAGCAGCTAGCTAGCTGAGCTAGCTACTGGTGCCTTTGGCTAGCTAGCTGACGGCTGCGAACTAGCTGCAGCTAGCTAGCCATGCTCAGGCCGCTACGTTTAGCTAGCTGTAGCTAGCTAGCTATGGCTAGATAGCTGCGAAGAACCCATTGTAGCTGGCTAGCTAGCTAGTAGCTAGGCCACTGTAGCTAGCTTCTAGCTAGCTAGCTAGCTAGCTAGAAGCTAGCTGTGGCTAACCAGCCGTGGCTAGCTAGCTGTGGCTAGCTAGCTGTGGCTAACCAGCCGTGGCTAGCTAGCTGTGGCTAGCTAGCTGTGGCTAGCCAGCCGTGGCTAGCTAGCTGTGGCTAGCTAGCTGTGGCTAGCTAGTCCTCGGTCCGAGCTGGCCAAAGCTAGCTAGCCTCACACCTTCGTGAGCTGCACCTGTCAGGCCTGCTTGAAGCATAGCTTCTAATGCGCTGCTGTTGCTGCTGCTGCTGCTGTTGCTGCTGCTGCTGCTGCTGCTGCTGCAGTGCGAGCTGCCGGTGCTGAAGGGCAGCAGCGAAGGGTCTTGCCTCTGCAGCTTAGAAGTTTCAATCGACGGGCTGCACTTCACTCCTGTGGGGGAGGGGAGGCTCCTTAGGCTCAAGAGTAAGCGCAGCAGCAGCAGCAGCAGCAGCAGCAGCAACAGGAG
>NW_013545089.1:0-1355 GCF_000499545.2 Eimeria tenella
AACACAACCACACAGCACAGCTGCACAGGCCTGCCTCAAGACCCAAACGGCAAAGCGGCTGGAAAGCTAAGCCATTCCACTTCTCTCGCCCAATGCGCGCCACTCACATCCTAAAACCCGAAATACCTTCACCCTTCCACGCACCTACACAGCCGCAAATCAACAAGGCACCAACGGCAAACCAACCACCCTCCGACTCCAACTCGCCGCTGAACATCCCTACGCCCTTCCGTCCAGCCGAACCAGCAAATCACTGCCCACCAACACCAGCTCCAGCACGTTTCCTGAGTCACAAATTCCGAACTCTTCTCAAAAGCCCGGCTCTGCATCCTGCAGCACCAACACGCACTGCAACAGCGATCCAATTCACAACGCTGACGCCCTGAAGGCACCACACATCGGCTGCCTCTCCTCCAAAACCTGTGCCCCACTCCTGCGTCACAAACGCAGCACCTCGTGTGAACGAATAAAAAAATCCTCCTCACATACACGAACCTCCAAATAGCCACAATGTGCAGCTGCAAAGGCCTGCCTCACGGCCCAAACGGCAAAGCGGCGAGAAAGCGAAGCCATTCCACTTTGCTTGCCCAAAGTGCGCCACTCACCTCCTGAAAACCAAAACACCAAACACCCTTCCACAGACCTACACAGCCGCAAATCAACAAGAACACACCACCACCCGACTCCTATTCGCCGCTGAATATGCATGCCCAAGCCCTTCCGTCCAGCCGAACCACCAAATCACTGCCCACCAACACCAGCTCCAGCACTTATCCTGATTGTCACAAATTCCGAACCCTTCGCAACAGTTCAGCCCAGATTGCTGCAGCCCCAACACGCACTGCAACTGCGATCCAACTGGAAACGCTGACACCCACAAGGCTCCACAGACCGGCCGCCTCCCCTCCAAAACCTATATCCCACTTCTGCGCTACAAACACAGCTTCTCATTTGCACGCATCCAAACGCCCCCCTACGCAAACCAACAAACCTCAACACAACCACGCTGTGTGTGCGAAGGCCCGCTTCACGAACCAAACGGCGAAGCGGCTGGAAGGAGAAGGCACTCCACTTCTCTCGCCCAATGCGCGCAACTCACATCCTAAAACCCAAAATGCCAAACACCCTTCCACGCACCTACACAGCGGCATGTCAACAAGAATACACCACCCTCCGACTCCCCCTCTGTGTTGAACATGCATGCCTACGCCCTCTCGTCCGGCCGACGCAGTGGCTCACTGGCTGCCAACACCAGCTCCAGCACGTACCCTGATTGTCACAAATTCCGAACCCTTCTCAACAGCCCGGCGTCGCAGTTGCAGCGCGTGTTGGGGCTGCAGGAAGAAGCCCCAACA
>NW_013545090.1:0-1874 GCF_000499545.2 Eimeria tenella
TCTCCAGCCATTAGCTGCTAAGTTGCTGCCAAGTTGTCGCTCGTCCCACATTAAAGAATAAAGTTATTTTAGAATTAAAAGCTTTTGAATTTTCACTTTCTGTCTACCATTCAGCGGCATTGGGCGGCGCCCAAGGCCTCCATAGGGGGCCCCCTAAACTGCCCGGGTTAGCCGGGAGGACTCAAAGTCTCCTTTTAAGAAATTAAGGCCTCAGGGCTCCCTCTAAAGAGGCCTAATCTAAGCACTTAAAGTCCCTGGGGCCTCTAGCCTTGCTAAAAGCCTTGGGGCCCCTGCTTTTGCTAAACAGCCTGGGCCCCCGGTGCTGCTAAAGACCCTGGAGGCCCTGCTACTGCTAAAGACCCTGGGGCTCCTGCTGATACTAAAAGCCCTGGGGCCCCCGGTGTTGCTGAAACCCTAGGGGCCCCTGCTGCTGCTCACGATCACGGGGCCCCTGCTGCTGCTAAAGACCCTGGGGGCCCCGTTGTTGCTGCGGGTTTTGATGAAGTTCTGAATAAAAGGTGAAGCTGGTTGGGTGAAAAGAGACTGCAGCAGCAGCCAAAGCTTCAACAGAGTTCCTGAAGCTTATAGGATCAAATCCCACAACCAAGAGAATAAAAAGGGAGTCAGCAGAGAGTTGGGAATTGGGGTTTTGCTGCTGCTGACCTGCAAATTTAGGCGTTTAGATTTCGCAGCAAAAGTGCCCAAGAGCCTAACAGGTGCAGCGCAGCAGCAGCAGCAGCAGCTTCTGGCCAGCTTGCTGAGGCCGGGGAATCCCCGCAGCTCTGCTGCTGCTACTCCTCAGGGGCCCCGACTTGGGCCTTTCAAAAAGTTTCTTTTCTAAGAAGGGCTCTAGCGGCCCGCAGGGTCCAGCAGGGGACCCTGAGGCCCTGTGGGGGCCCTTAGGGTCCTCTTTAGGGCCCCTGGGAACCTCTTCAGGGCCCCCGAGGCCTCTTCTGGGACTCTTAGGGCCCCCTCTAGGACCCCGGGGGCCCCCTCACGGGCCCCTGGGGACCCTTTTAGGGCCCGTAGGGGCCCCTGCAAGAACCCGGGGGCCCCCCGTAGGGCCCCCCGGGGGGCCCCCAGGGCCTCAGGGTACTGCCCCAGCAGCAAGAGGGCCCCCCACTGTGGGTGGCTCTCCGCTGTGGGTCTTCGGCGGAGTTTTTCTAAGGCGCATGCAGCCGGTGTGGGCTGTTGTGGAGTTTCTCTGCACAGCTTTGTGGAAAGTGACTTCTTAGGGGCTAGAAAAGGAATATTAATGAGTTTAAATTGGAAAGTTAGCAGCGGAAAGAGCCGCAAGAGGCTGTGCTGCAGCAGCAGCATAGGCGTTGCAGGAAGGCAGCAGGTGAGGTGGCCCGGGAGCCGTCTGCGGCGAATAGAAGGCGACCTTCTTTCTGGAAAAGTTAAAATAGATTAATTTTGATTTAAATTTCACTTTTATTTCAGTTTCTTTTCCTTGTTATCGCGCAGGTTCGAAGGCTGGGGCATCCGCGGCGGCGGCGCTGCAGCGGCAGCAGTTTGGGCGCGTTTGGCTTTTCGGGTGTCTCGACAGCTCCCCGGGGCAGCTAATAAACCCAAATTAAAGTAAAAGAGTCACTTTTATTATTTTGGGAGCTCTGGGGGCGGCGCGGGCGGCCGTGTTGCTGCGGTGGGGGGTGCTGCCACCCGCAGCTGCTGGGGCAGCTGCTGCTGCTGCAGCTTGGCAGCCAAGACAGCAGCACTTGGTGCAAGATGGAACCAAAGGTGCTTTAAAAAAGCAATTAAATAATTAAAACAGCAACAGAGGAGCAGCAGAAGAGCCCTGCGGCTCTCTCGCGCGAGTTTCCCAGCACAGCCTTCACGTGGCGCAGCGGCAGCAGCAGCAGCAGCAGCAGCCG
>NW_013545091.1:0-1621 GCF_000499545.2 Eimeria tenella
CTTGCTGCTGCTGCTGCTGCTGCTGCTGCTTGCTGCTGCTTGCTGCTGCTTGCTGCTGCTGCTGCTTGCTACTGCTGCTGCTTGCTGCTGCTGCTGCTGCTGTTGCTGCAGCTGACGAACATGAGTCTTGAAGACCTGGAGGACATGGCAGTAAAAGTCCTGTATGTCCGATTCGACCTCAGAGACTCTCAGCAGCAGCAGGAGGAGAAGCAGCAGCAGCAGGAGCAGCAGCAGGAGAAGCAGAAGGAGAAGCAGCAGCAGCAAAAGAAGAAACAGCTAACTTTCGAGTCGGCTGAATCGCTAGATTATATAGCGAAAGATGGCACAAAAATTACTGTACCCGCAACGCTCAGGTGAGCATTTTGCTGCTGCTGCTGCTGTTGCTGCTGCTGCTGCTGTTTCCGCTGTTGTTGTTGCTGCTACTGCTGCTGCTGCTGCTGTTAGCGTCTGGAAGGGAGGTCTCCTCTGGTCACCTGCTGCTCGTTGGCTGCCGCATTCTCTGTTATTTTGCTGCTCTACTAGCAGCCGCTGCTGCTGCTGTTTTGTATGCTGCTGCTGCTGCTTTTTACGCTGCTGTTGCTGCTGCTGCTGCAGGTGGCAGTGCACGGAGTTTCTATTTAGATCTGTTCCTCCTAGTGAGATGGCAGCAGACGTGGGAGAGAGCCTTGTCGAACTGGTCATTAGGTATGGATCTGCTGCTGCTGTTGCTGCTGCTGCTGCTGCTGCTGTGGAGAAGCAGCCCGGGTGTAGCCTTGATTGGCTACTGACAGCAAAGAGTTCCGCGCACACTTGTGTTGCTGCTTCTGCTGCTTCTGGCAGCGCTGAAGACCTTACCGCTGCAGCTGGTGCTGCAGCTGCTGCATCCGCTGCTGCCGCTGCTGCTGCTGCTGCTGCTGCTGCTGCTGCTGCTGGGTGTACGTACAGCTCGCTGCGCAGCTGCCCTTCTGAAGCTCGGCGTGTAGCTATTCAAAACATTTTGCTGTGCGGAGGCATGGCCTCTTTGAGGGGTTTCAGCACAAGGTTTTCCAAAGAGTTGTTGTCAGCTGCTGCTGCTGCTGCTGCTGCTGTTGCTGGTTAGGTTGCTGCTGCTGTTCCCGCTGGTGCTGCTGCGGGGTTGGCGGTCGCGCGGCTCTTCCAGCTGCTGCCTCTGTTGCTGCTGCAGCCACTGCAGGGCTGGGCTGGCTGCTGCTTCTATTAATTTTGCTGCTGCTGATGCTGTGCTGCTGCTCCTGCTGCTGCTCCTGCTGCTGCAGCACTGCGCTGCAGCAGGAGCCAGACTTGAAGCCTCTTGCTGCCACCGCATCTCTGGGGCTGCCTCCAAGTCCTCCAAGCATTCGCCAGTGGTGTGGGGGGTCGATGCATGCAACGCTGCACGGACTGCAGGTTTGCTGCTGCTGCTGCTGTTTCTGCTGCTGCTGCTGCTGAGGGAACAGGGAAGCACAGCCTTCATTGCAGGATTGAGGGTGTGCGGCAGCATTGCTCGGCGGCCCCGTTAGCTGTGCTGCCGCCTTTGCTGCTGCTGCTGCTGCTAATGCAGCTGCTGCTGCTGCTGTATCTGCTGCTGCTGCTGCTGCAGGTGTACACCCAGTCCGACTGGCTGGGCGGGGCGGCCCCGCCCGGG
>NW_013545092.1:0-1399 GCF_000499545.2 Eimeria tenella
GGGCCCCGCCCCCGGGGCCCCCGGGGGCCCCGGGGGCCCCCGTGGCAGCAGCAAAGGGCCCCGGAGGGGACAGGGGGGGCCCCTGAGGCCCCTGGAGATGCAAGTCAGCGCCCAGGCCCAGGAGGCCCCCCAGAGGCGAAGCTGCTGCAGGGCTGCGCGCCGAGGGGGGGTGGGGGGGGGCCCCCCCGACTTGTGAAGGAGTAAAAGGAGGCCGGGGCCCCCCCGAAACGTCAAAGTCCACAGAAGAGGGGCTTTTGAGAGCCTGAGGGGCCCACATGGCGGCGCTGGTGGGCGCTGACCGCAGGCGCTGAGCACGCAAGGCGGCCTTGTCAGGACCTGCAGCGGGGGGAAAAAAAGGAAACTTGGAGAAGTTTCGGCGAATCCCTTTGGGGGAAAAGGAAAGAGAAGCAAAAAGATCCGAAATTGACAGAGGAACGGAAGTGAGGAACGCCTTCTGCGCTGCCCGTCACAGTCAACGGAAGCTGCCTGTACACCCGAAGAAATCCGCAGCTTCTGGAGGCGTTTCTCAGGAACACGAAAGTCTTTCTAGGAACTTTCGACCTTTTTACAGAGCCAAATGCATTTTCTTTCTTTTGGTCCGGGAGATTCCCGAAGAAAGACTTTAATGACCGTCGGCTGCCTCGACGGTGGCTGTCTGCAGCAGCCAGCTGCCAAGACACCGCGCGGACTTGAACGCCAGGGAACAACGCCTTTAAAAACGCAAAAGACCTTCGAAAAAAGGCTTTTTAAAAAGGAAGTTCAATTTCTAATGCAGTTCTGCAAAAGAAAGCAAAGTTCCTCCCGGAATTTCCCCGCTTCCGCGAATCCGGAAGCGCAGCTGCTGGTCTGGCTGGCTCCGAACTCCTTTCGAACATTTCGCCTTTGAAGCGGCGCTGAAGCGAATTCAAAAATGCAAAACGGATATTAAAAAAGCAAAAAGACGGAAATATTAGATGCTATGCAGCACAGATCGCAGCAGCAGCAAACACGGCGAAGAATAAGAAGTTGAATCTGCAGCAGCAGCTTTTCGAAATTCTTTCCTTCTTTTTGGCAAACCCCCAAGCTCTTCAGGTGTCTAGACACCAGAACTGCTTGGCTTTTAGCCTCGATTTGTCTTCAACCAAAAGCTTTTCACTTTTTAGTTCTCATTCTTGAAGCGGAGCTGCGGGGAAGCACAATTCACGTTTTGCTGCTGCTGCAGCACTACTGCAACTCATTCGTTTTGCTGCTGCAGCACAGCAGCAGCAGCAATATTGGTGAAGCAGAGAAGCAAGCGAATCTTGCCTCTGTACCTGCTTCTTCGCATTTAATGAAAAGCCCGAAACGCATATGCTGCAGCAGCAGCAGCAGCTGCTGCTGCTGCTGCAGAAGCTGCTGCTGCAGCAGCTGCTGCTGCTGT
>NW_013545093.1:0-3182 GCF_000499545.2 Eimeria tenella
CCCCATCGGCGGCAGCAGCCGCTTCCGCTGATGACGGGAGCAGCACCAGCTCCTGCTGCATAAACCATAGCTTTAGCAGCACGAGCAGCAGCAGCAACGGCCGCTGCTGCAGCCGACTTAAGTCCCAGCATGCCATGAGCGGTGCCAGCGTCTCACGAGCGGCAACAGTGGCAGCAGCCTACGCAGCACCAGCAGCGAAAGCAGTACCAGAATACACTGAGTGCTATAATTTAAAACCTTACGCGTTAAACATCCCACCACTCTGCTTCCCTCGTACGTTCGCTTCCAAGCAGCTACTCAAGGCGCCTTGGGGCCCCCAGTGTCGTCGCCGCTGATCCCAATGGTGGTGCTCACAGCAGCTGCACAGGCATATCCTATGCGCAAACTTGAGTTAATAAGGAGAATTCAGATAAATTTAGAAATATTTTGTCATTTGAATTATACGTATTGCAGATGTTCGCTTACGGGCAATCTTCCAGCTCCCATTCAGTGAGGTGGGAAACTGGGCGGTCTGTGGTTGGTCTGTGGTTGTGTGTAGGTACTTTCTCTCGCTTCGCTCTTCTCGATTGTGTTCATTTTTATTCTGTAGTATACTAAGTAACGACTGTATTCTAGGACCCTGCACCAGAGTGGGCAAACCAATACGGACGAAACGATAAGATACAGGTATGCATGCTGAAGAAAAGTAGTGAAGAGCTAAACCGGCATGCCAATATTCCTCTGCCTTTAAGACGCAGAAACCGAAGAGCATCAGGACCATAGCGTCACTGCGCTGCCTCCGCAGACCAGCACAAGTCTTAGAGGAGCTGGTTGTGTCCAGGTGCAACTTTGTAGTTTCATTCAGAATGTGCCTTCAGCGAGAGCCGCAATAGCGGAAAATGTATGGGAAATCGAAGTTTCCCAGCTTAGCGAGCGCCACAGTGCGGCCTTCCTGTAAGTTAACTTACAGCAAGGCCGTAAGTTAACCCGTCCTCCTCCCACAATTTCCGCTATTGCGGCTCTCGCTAAAGGCACATTCTGAATGAAACTACAAAGTTGCACCTGGACACAACCAGTTCTCCTAAGACTTGTGCTGGTCTGCGTAGGCAGCGCACCGTGGTGAACCCGCCGTGGTTAGTCTAAAAAAGGAAGAAGTGATGTAATCTTTAGAACTCTTCTGGGAGCTAATAAGGTGCTTAACGGCCAGGAGCATTTGGTTGATAGCAGTACTGCCTTGGGATTCTAAATGACTCCAAACGTTTGTGCAACATTCTGCTGCCCAGCCCAGCAAGTTGGGTGCCACTAGTGTTTGCCCGCACTCTGAAACAGCTAAATGGAAGCACCACCTTACAATTATTTGCTGGTAGGCCATGCAAAGCGAACGCAGGATGGGAAAGTGCAACAGCGCAGTTTGGCTCACTGACTGCAGCTGTTCAAAGCGCGCTCCGTTTACCCTGTGCATGCGGCATTGGCTGCTTGCTGCATCTCAGCGCTGGCTTTTAAGACATTTTACAAACAAATTAGACTACGAAGCAACCAAATGGCCTGCAGGCCGAGTGCTCAAATCTGTCGAATCTCGTCAGAAAATACAACTAGCTTTATATTTGCGCTGGTTCAGTTTTGTCTACGGAGATCTTAGCAGCTCTCATTGAGTAGAATATTTAGCTAAGGAGCTCTCTCTCGCCGAGTCTGGAGAGCCTCGCGCCAAATAGACTCAAACTGCTAGCTGCTAAGATTGAGAAGACCCTGCAGTATGAGTGCCAAAGGAAAGGCAAGAACTGCAAAAGGACCCGAAGTTGCTCATGCATGATGCTCTATTCCTTCGAAAACATGGGAAGAGTGCTGGGCTGCAGTATGGAGCCTCCCAAATAAGCTGAACAGGACTGAACCGGGAGCCAAAGTAGTTGCCCAGGATTATACAGAATTATACAGAAGCCTTCACGTTCTTCACTGTGTGTGAGTACTTGTTTTCGACCTGGTTTTCTCTTCGCCATTGTTGCCACGAGCATTGTTCCCATGGGGGTGCAGGCTTGTCCTCCAGAAAACCAGTTAATGCTTGGATATACTTAGTCTCCACACAACTTGCTTCTGTGGCACTTGAGATCTGCTTGGGAAAGTTCTGACCTGAATCCCATGCCGCTTTTAAGCATAGGCGCATATTGAGGTGGGCAATAACCTGAACAGCATCTGTGTCACTCCTTTGCCACCTCTTGCCCCAAAGCGTGCTACCCTTCCAATCACATAGGTGGTGGATTATAAATCAATTGTGTGCCGTTTATGTTAGGGTTAACTAATGTGGCGTGTATAATGTTAAGCCTTCCATAAAATTAGACTTGGTACCATTCAGCGCATCTTGGAAAGCAATGAACGTGTTCCGTCCATCGAGTCTTTATGTGCAGTTTCTCTTGACTGGAACTCTCTAAAATGAACAAAAACAAGAGGAAGTTGAGAAAAAGTAATGAAAGTGCTGAAATGACCTAGCTTAAAAACGGCGTTTCGTACAACCATCTTGGTTGGGTCCAAGGGAGGGGGGCCAGTGGGGCCCCAGGGGGCCTTCCAGCGGACCAGTGCAATGTGTGTATTGGCTCTATCATGGTAAGACGGTATTACTGCATTTCTGACAAGAAGATACCATTATCCGCATGTAGAGTTATTGTCTCTCCCGTGGCGCTGGAGCCGATCTTTTTGGCGGCCATGACTCCACAGCTGCTTCAGAACCTCAAGCGGCAGCAGCAGCAGCAGCGGCAACGGTGCTTGAAGAAACACCCGCAGCAGCAACGGGTGCACCCTTAGTTCTGGCGACATTTGAAGAGCCACGGCCTTTCGGTTGCCGTGCGGATGTCGGCGCTTGCGCCCAGTGTCCTCACCAGCTGTATCGCTTCTTCTGCATAGCACTAGCGTCTTTTTGTTTAACGGATGACGCCAGCAACTGGAGCTGCAATAGCAGCTGTTTCAGCAGGAGTTCCTGCAGCAGTCATTTAGGACTACCAGCCGCATCAGGTGCTACAGCAGAAATAGCAGCAACAAGAGCCGAACACTGGCAGGGACGACCCGCGCAGCACTGGCAGCTGCAGAAACTGCTAGGCAATGACTGCCACAGATGAGCCCTAGAACTTAACTCAATCCCCAACTCTTAGCGCAGTGGCAGCAACGAGCGACCACCTACGAACTTGTTCGCAGGACTGCCAGCAGCAGCCGCCGCC
>NW_013545094.1:0-1502 GCF_000499545.2 Eimeria tenella
TCCTCGGGGGACCCCAGGGACTCCTCTGGGGGCCCCTCATTGAGGGCCTCCAGCGGCTCCTCTGGGGGCCCCAGAAGACCCCCCAGGGGCCCCTCCCCGGGGGCCCCAAAGGGTTCTTCAGGGGCCCCCAAGGACTCCCCGAGGGCCCCCAGGGGCCCCTCTGAAGCCTCTGCTGCAGTTGCCTCCCCTGGGGCCCCCAAAGGCTCCCCAGGGGCCCCCTCAAGGGGGGCCCCCAGGGACCCCCCGTGAGGGGCCCCCAAGGGCTCTTGAGGGGCCCCCAAGGGTCTGCGGTGAGAGGGGCCCCCCAGGTGTCCCGAGGGGTTGCAGAGATGGCCGGGTGGGAAGAGAAGGCGTGTGGGGTGTGGGTTCTGCTGCTGCTGCTGCTGCTGCTCCACGGGCTGCTGCTGCAGCAACGGGAGAAGGTAGGGGTTGGGCCCCGGGAGGGAGAGGCCGTGCTGCTGCAGCGCAGCAAGAAGGGGCCCCTTGCTGAGGGAGAAGAGGGCCCCCCAGCGGGCAAGCAGGGGGGCCCCCAGGGGCTCCCGGGAGTACCGGATTTGGTACCTGGGTTCAACTAGGGGGCCCCCGCGCCCCTGCTGCTTGTGCAGCAGAAACAGCCGCAGGTTGTGGGGCCCCAAATAATGGTCTATTAAAGACACAATTAATTCTTTGTTGAACAAATATAAGTTCGAAGGTCCTGCCAGCACTTCCTTCACTGGGTAGTACTGCAGCGCTGCAGCAGAAGCAGCAGCAAAGCCAGCAGCAGCAAACCCAGCAGCAGCAAATGGCGAAAGAAGGCACGCAAACGGGGACAAACTGCTGCTGCTGCTGCTGCTGCTGCCGCTGGGGCAGCGCTGCTGCAACGTCGTCGTGCCAACACTTGCTGCTGCTGCAAGTTGCTCGCGCAGTTGCTGCTGCAGTTGCTGCTGCAGCACTCGCTGCTGCTGCTGCTGCTCCTGCTGCTTACCTTCTGCTGCAGCTTGAGATAAGTCGTAGGCATCTGCCATGTCTGCAAAGCGAAACTGCTGCCGCCTTATTGCGGCCATCTCTGCGTAGCGCCACTCTTCCACTCCCAGCATACGAATGGCCCTGTGCACAATCCCGAAACCCTAAACCCTAAACCCTAAACCCTAGCCCCCGCGCGTTCACCCCACTGCTGCAGCAGCAAAGTCCTAGTTAACTCAGAAAGCAACCATGAGCTTTAAAGGCCAAACCCGAGACCCCAACAGGTCCCCTACTCTGGCTCTGGCTCAAGGGTTTAGGGTTTAGGGTTTAGGGTTTGGTGGACCTTAAGTAGAGAAAAAGCATCTCGCCGATGTAGGCAATGGACTCATCTTTAAGTCCCTTCTCCGTCAGCA
Source organism: Eimeria tenella (assembly GCF_000499545.2). Lineage (NCBI taxonomy): Eukaryota > Apicomplexa > Conoidasida > Eucoccidiorida > Eimeriidae > Eimeria > Eimeria tenella. The sequence goes on from NW_013545094.1 coordinate 1,356, forward strand.
GGAAGCGGATCTGAGAACAAAGGCACAAGACCGCAGCAGCAGCAGCAGCAAACCGTCCCAGCCGCACTTGCTGCAGCAGCAGCAGCAGCAACAGCAGCAGGTTGGGCTCGACGAGAAGACAAAGAGCAGCAGCTGCTGCAGCTGCAG
>NW_013545095.1:0-1029 GCF_000499545.2 Eimeria tenella
GCAGCGGCAGCAGCAGCAGCAGCAGCAGTAGCGGCAGCAGCAGCAGCAGCAGGGCTCACAGAGGTCCAATTCTTCTCCCAGTCGCGCCGTGGGTTTGGGATGACGACGAGTTTGCTGCTGCTGCTGCTGCTGGAGCAGACGCAGCAGCAGCTGCTGCTGCGAGTTTCCTTGACGCTGCTGCTGCTGCTGTGCGCGGGCAGCTGGTGCAGCAGCAGCAGCAGCAGCATCAGATGTGTTTGCAGCTGCAGCAGCTACGGGAAGCAGAAGCAGAACTCTCGTGGATTTGCCGCAGCAAGAAGAAGGAGCTGCTGCTGCTGCAGGAAGCAGCTGAGGGTGCAGCACTGGACTGCGGCAGCAGCAGCAGCAGCAGCAGCAAAAGTGGAAATGATGTCCCGGAGGATGCTGCTGCAGCTGCCTTGTGCCATGTAGAAGAGCTCCTGCTGCTGCTGCAGCAACAGCAGCGGCAGCGCGAGCAGCAGCTGCAGCAAATCAAGAGTGAGAAGCAGAGGCTGCTGCTGCTACTGCAGCAAGGAGGAGACAGAAGGCAGCAGCACGTTGCTGTTCTCTGCAAGGAGGTGCTCTTTCCTGTACGCAGTTCCACAGTTGTCCTTGCTGCTGCTGCTGCTGCTGCTGTTTGTGCTGCTGCTGCTGTTTATGCTGCTGCAAGGGCTTCTCCCAGCGGTACACGCGCTGCTGTTGCTGCTGCCAGTGCGGCTGTCACAGCTGCTGCACCACCTGCTGCTGCTGCTGTTGCTGCTGCTGCTGCTGCTTTGCCTAATTTGGTGTCGCTCGGTTTAGTTGCTGCTGCCCCCTTATCACGATCCATCTGCTGTTCATTCTCACGTGGTGTTTGTATGTGCTGCTGCTGCTGCTACTACTACTACTGCTGCTGCTGCTGCTGCTGCTGCTGCTGCGCAGGTCTTGTGTTTGGTGTCGGGCGTCTTCGCCACGGCCGCCTCGCCTCCAAGTGGTGACTCGCTCAACGTAAGCAGCAGCAGCAGCAGCAGCAGCAGCAGCAGCAGGAACAGG
>NW_013545096.1:0-1004 GCF_000499545.2 Eimeria tenella
AGCGCCCCCCCAGCAGCAGCAGCACTGCCTCAGCAGCAGCTGCTGCAGGCAGCAACGGCTGTCAGCCTGACAGCAGCAATACTGAGTCTAGGCTACACGGAGGGCCCCTGGGGCCTCTCAAACCCTTCTAAGGGTTTCAAGAGGTCCTAAAAAGCCTGAAATGCCATTCTAGAAGCTGGGGGGCCCCTGAAGCTGGGGGGCCCCTGTGAGGATCCACCCACTGGGGAGCCCTAAGAGGGCCCCCTGTGTATGTGCAGGAACTCAAGAGACCCCTAGGGCCTCTAGAAGGGGCTGTAGGGCCCCATGGGCACATCCAGCGACACAGGGGGCCCCTGGGGCCCCCTAAGAAGGTACGTGGGGGCCCCTGGGGGCCTCTAGGGGCTAGTAGGTCCCAACGGGTCTATGAAGTTAAGGAAAAAGTCCCCAAGGGGGCCCCCTGGGGGGCCCCGAGTAAACCTTGAGTGCCTTCGAGGTCCGGTCACCTTTTTGGAGCGCCCAGCGGAAGGTAAAGGGGTCAAAAGAATCCATTATTTCCTCGTTTCCTAATTTTCTTATGTATATTAAATAATTATTTTTATTTAAATGTGCAAATAAAGAAGAAAACGGCGAAAAGCGCCAGGAGTGTACGTGTCGGGGGCCCCCAGGGGCCCCCGAAGGTCCGGCAGAAGTAGCCTGCTCCGGGGGCCCCTCGCTGGGGCCTCCGGCAATTAAGTTTGTCCACTTCAGCTGCCTTTTTCAAATTATCGAGTGGAAGATTTGCTGCAGCATAGTAAACGGCTGGGAAGAGGCGCAGCAGCAGCAGCTAGCAGCGCAGCACCAGGGGGCCTCCGCAGCAGCTGGGAGCGCCTTCTGCTGCTGCAGGGAGAGGGGCCCCAGTGGGCCTCCTTTGGGGGCCCCTGTTGCTTGCCGCTGCATAGCAGCGCCATGTCTGGCTCTGCGAAGGTGCGGTGGTTCTGTCTGCTGCAGCAGCAGCAGCAGCAGCAGCGGCTGCGGCTGCTGCGGCT
>NW_013545097.1:0-2884 GCF_000499545.2 Eimeria tenella
GGTTGCTGCTGCTGCTGCTGCTCCTGCAGCAGCTGCTTGTTCTTGGGAGGAGTGGGAGTTGCAGCAGCAGACAAAGGGAGCTCATGCTGGAGCTGCAACAGCAGCAGCAAATGCTTCTGCAGCAGATGTGCAGGGCAGCGAGCAGCAGCTTCGAAAGCGGCAGCCAAGCGAAGGGGCGCAGCAGCAGCAGCAGCAGCAGCAGCAGCAGCAGAATCAGGCAGTGCCTCAGTTGTTGCTCCACGCTAAAAGCAGCAAACAGCACTGCCGTTCGTTGTACGAGCAACAACAGCGGTTGCTTGCGGAGCAGCAAGCGCTGCAGCAGCAGCTGCAAGAGCAGCAGCAGCAGCAGCAGAAGCACAGCGAGCAGCAGCCGCAGCAGCAGCCAAGCAGCAGCATGGGACACGAGCTGAGGAGCCTTTGGAGCGCTGCCGACCTCAGAGATATCATATGCATGCTACTGCCACAGCAACAGCAGCAGCAGCAGCAGCAGCAACAGCAACAGCAACAGCAGCAGCAACAGCAGCAGCAGCAACCAGTCGGTCAACATCGAAACTCGCAGGCGAGGAAGAGTCGCAAGCAGAAGAAGCGACAGCAACAGCAGCAGCACCGACAGCAGCACGAAGAGCAGCAGCAGCAACAGCAGCAGCAGCAAGACCAGCAGTCTGATGAGGTTTCTGACCTGTGGCTGCAGCAGCTGGGGGTAAACGGAGCCCCAGAGAAACTGGTAAGATACTCTTTTGCTGGTTCTCAGCTGCTGCTGCTGTTGCTGCTGCTGCTGCAGCGGCACCAGCAGCACGTGTTTGCGTGCTATTGGCTCTGCTGCTGCTGCTGCTGATTGTCAACCCTTGCTGCAATTCGTTGCTGCTGTTGCAGATGCTGCTGTTGTTCTTCACTTTCTTGCTGGACCTCGACGAAGCAAGCTGCGAGGAACAGGTAAGACCACACCCGCAGAGCAGCAGCAGCAGCAGCAGCAGCAACAGCAACAACAGCAGCAGCAGCAGCACTTACAAATGAGTGTCGTATACGTGAGATGCGTGTTGTAGAAGACCCTCTGGGGTTTAGCAGCGGTGGCTGCAGGCACAGTGACACACGCAGCAGCAGCATAGGCAGCAGCAGCATAGGCAGCAGCAGCAGCAGCAGCAACAGCAGCAAATCTGGTTCCACAGCAAGCCAAGCAGCGGCTGTAGTGCATGCACCTTGTGTGTTTGTGCAGCGCGAACTGCCTTCTTTCATAAGTTCCCTTCTGAGGCACCGCCTGGCCCCACTGCTGCTGCTGCCCTCAGCAGCAGCAGCAGCAGCAGCAGCTGGAACGGAGTCCGCAGCAGCTGCTGCTGAAACAGAGACTGCAGCAGAAAGCAAATCTTCAACTCTTGCGCAGCAGCAGCAGGGCCTGCTTTCCGTTGTCCATGCGGTCCTACACCAAGGCATACGCGAGGCAGCAGCAGCAACAACAGCAGCAACAGCACCTGCTACTGCTGCTGCTGCCAAGAAGCAAAGTCGAGGCCGCAACGGCGCGGACCACTTAATATTTGCAGCAGCACAGCGCCGAATCTTGCTGCGGCTGCAGGCAGCAGCAGCAAAATGCTCGCAACGTCGTAGAGAGGCCTAGGATAGTGGCAGCAGCAGCTGCTGCAGTAGCAGCAGCTGCAGCAGTAGCAGCAGCTGCAACAGCAGCAACAGCAGCAGCAGCGTAATGTTTAGATTACTGCGGGCGGTCTTGTCAGCCGCTGCTTGTGCTGCTGCTGCTGTTGCAGCTGTGTCCACAGTGGCCGCTGCAGTGGCAGCAACAGATTCATGCCCATTGCTGCTGCTGCTGCTGCTGCTGCGACCTTTAGAAAAAGATCAGCAGCAGTAGTAGCAGCAGCAAACTTGCATGTATGCACTCCAGACTACTGAGCGTCAATCGCCTCAGCTAACTGGCTGCTGCCTATTTCATTCATTACCCAGCTAGCTACCTAGCTAGCTACTCAGCTAGCCACTCAGCTAGCTTCTCTGCTAGCTCCTCAGCTAGCTAGCTACCCATCCAGCTACCCAGCGAGCTAGCTCAGCTAGCCACTCAGCTAGCCACTCAGCTAGCTCCTCAGCTAGCCACTCGGCTACACCCAGCTAGCTTCTCAGCTAGCTCCTCAGCTAGCTACCCAGCTAGCTACTCAGCTAGCCATTCAGCTAGCTCCTCAGCTAGCTACAACTACTCACTTGGCGCTAGGGCAGGCCTTGCGGCGAGAAGTTCATTGAAGACTTCGAGGCTACCAAGGCGTTCAGTGTGGCTCCGCGGGGCAGCCAGCTAGCTAGCCAAGTGGCTAGCTGGGTAGCCAGCTAGCTGGCCAAATGGCTAGCTGGGCAGCCAGGTAGCCAGAAGGCTAGCTGGATGGCCAGCTAGCTGGCCAAATGGCTAGCTGCGCAGCCAACTAGCTAGCCAGCTGGGCAGCCAGCTAGCTAGCCAGCTGGGTGGCAGCTAGCTAGCTGGCCACTGGCCAGCTGGGTGACCAGCTAGCTAGCCAAATGACTAGCTGGGCAGCCAGCTAGCCAGCTAGCTGACTAGCTAGCTAGCTGGCCCCCGCGCCGCTGGCTGCGCAGCTAACGATTTAGGCAGCTGCTGGGCTGGCAAGTACGCGGATAGCTAGCTAGCCTGCTAGCTAGCTAGCTAGCTAGCTAGCTAGCTAGCCAGTTGGTGTTTGCTGCGTCATTGTCGCTTTTGCTGCTGCAGCTGCTGGACTCCCTAGAAGCAACTTAGCTAGCCGTACGCAAAGACAAGATAAAAACAGCAGAGACAAAAAAGCGGCGCGCAGCAAGCCGCACAAGCTCACACACAACTAGCCCAGCCTGCTGCAGCAGCAGCAGCAGCTGAACTGCAGCAGCAGCAGCAGCAGCAGCCGCCGGCGGC
>NW_013545098.1:0-1143 GCF_000499545.2 Eimeria tenella
CGGCGCCGCCGACGGCAGCAGCAGCAGCAGCAGCAGTAGAGGCGGCAGCGGTAGCAGCAGCAGCAGCAGCAAGTTTGTGCCGCTACCTTGCAATGCTTTTTATAATTATTTACTGAAAAATATAAAAGTGAATTCCAATGTGTGGCAGCTAAACCCTAAACCCTAATTCCAAGATTCAAGAGCACCCCCGTGTGACGGCCAACGTTTCGCTCCGCCACCTTCCTGAACCCTAAACCCTAAACCCTAAATCCTAAACCCTAACTATAGCTTGCGAGCGCTACAGCGCCCAGCCCTCGATCCCAAGCAGAAGCGCCTCCACCGCAAAACCCTAAACCCTAAACCCTAAACCCTAAGCCCTCACAAAGCCCCTTCTTGTGCCGGTGGTTTTGTCTTTCTCGTTGCGAAGTAACGAAAAATAGAAAAAGACAAAAAGATGAAAAACATCAAAAGAATAATCAAGAGACATAAGGCAAAGACAAGGTAGATCCTTTGTACCGGTTAGCTAGCTAGCTAGCTGGCTAGCCTGGTAGCTAGCTACCTAGCTGGATAGCTAGCTAGATAGCTAGCTAGCTAGCTAGCTAGCTAGGCGCAGAAGCTGGATACTTAGCAAGCTGAGCGCAGTAGCCAGCTAGCTGGGAGCAGGAGCTGGCTAGCTGGCTAGCTAGCCACTGAGCCAGCTAGCTAGCTTTCTAGCTAGCTGGCTAGCTAGCTGTTGCCTATCAGCTAGCTGGCTAGCTAGCCAACGAGCTAGCCAACGAGCTAGCCAGCTAGCTAGCCAGGGACTACCCAGGCAGCCGAATGGTTCCTTAGCTAGCCAATTGCTGGGCCACCCGCAGGCCCGTGTGGCTGGCTAGCTAGCTAGCTAGCCAGCTAGCTAGCTAGCTAGTTGGTTGTTGCCGTAGCCACTGCAACAGCTAGCCAGCTAGCTGGCAAGCTAGCTAGCGAGCCAGCTAGCTAGCCAGCTGTTGCAGTAGCTAACCAGCCATCTAGCTAGCTAACAAAGTGCCTAGATAGCTAGCTAGCTGGACAGCTAGCCAGCAAAGAATTTGCTTCTCCAACCAGCTCGCCAGCTAGCTAGCTAGCTAGCTAGCCAGCTAGCCGCAGGGAAGCTGGACTTCGCTGCTGCTGTGGCGGGGGGGGGTG
>NW_013545099.1:0-3784 GCF_000499545.2 Eimeria tenella
CCCCGAGGGGGCCCCCGGGGGGGCCCCCGGAGGACTGGCGTCTGAGTGCATGCGAGATATTAAAGGGGTACTGGAGGGCTCTGAAGGGTCTATAGAAATGGGAGAAACCGAAATTGGAAGAGAAGCAGCACAAAGAGGAGATAAGCTGCTGCTGCTGCTGCTGCTGCTGCTGCCTAGGCCCTTCCAGCGGCGGCGGAGGCCCTCGGCCCTCTGGGCGAAGAACAAAGGCTGGGGGCCCCCCTCGCCGTCGGACATGGGGCCGCAGCGAGGGTTTAGGGTTTAGGGTTTAGGGTTTAGGGTTTAGGGTTTGGGAGTGCGGGTCGCCTCGCGCCAGCTCCTGCCGGCGACGCCCACGCAGCCAACCGCAGCCGCAGCCGCTAACGCAGCACCCACACTCTCCTCCAGGTGGAGGGTTTGGGGTGTAGCGTTTAGGGTTTAGGGTTTAGGGTTTAGGATTTAGGGTTTAGGGTTTAGGGTTTGGGGGTGCCGGCTCAGGCGCTGCTGCTGTAAACCACCACAAACGACTCGCGGCAAAGAACCGCTCACGCGCCTCCAAACGGAAAAGGGGGCTTTGCTGCTGACTGCTAGGGTTTCGCGTTTAGGGTTTAGGGTCTACGGTTTAGGGTTTAGGGTTTAGGGTTTAGGGTTTGACGGCGTAGGGCTGTGTTGCGGCGGCGCGGTGGAACGGCTTAGGTGTATGCGCAGCTGCTGCCATTGCTGCTGCGGTGTCCGTTGTCTTTCTGAAATGCATTTCATTAAATTAAATTATATTAAACCATTTTAATTCATTTCTTTTTTAATTTGCTTTTTATTTTCCCTCCACAGTTTCCAATTCAGCAGCAAAAACTCCCCGCTGCATCCCTGATCTCGCTGTCTGGGGGCCCCTGGGGGCCCCCCAGCCTTGCCAACTTCGGGGGGCCCCCTTGCCATTTTAAATATTTAATTTGCTGCTTTTGTTTTATTTTCTTTTTTCAAACAAATAAATTTCAGACAGCAGCAGCAGCAGCAGCCACTTCGGGGCCGCTGCTGCTGCACGGGCCTCGGGAGTGGGTTCTCAACTGCCTGGGCAGCGTAGCTAGCTAGCCAGCTAGCTAGCTAGACAGCTAGCTAGGCAGTGGGGAGCTAGCTAGCCAGCTAGCTGCACAGAAATGCATGCAGCTAGCCACGGGGCGGGCTGGGGGGCCAGCTGTGACGCCCGCTAGTCGGCCAGCAAACAGCTAGCTAGCTGAGCAGCAAGCTAGCTAGCCAGCTAGCCAGCTAGCGGGGCAGCGGCTAAGCAGCCAGCTAGGCAGCTAGCTAAGCAGCTAGCCAGTCAGCTAGCTAGTCAGCTGGCTAGTCAGCTAGCTAGTCAGCTAGCTAGTCAGCTAGCTAGCCAGCTAGCTAGTCAGCTGGCTAGCCAGCTAGCTATACGGCTAGCTAGACAGCCAGCTACACAGCTAGCTAGGCAGCTAGCTAGTCAGCTAGCTAATTCTGTAGCTTAGGCTGGCCGGCTGCTGCTGGAACTTTGGCTGCAAATCTGCGGGACCAAATGAAAGAGAATTGGGGCTTTGTGCTGCAGACACTTTTGCTGCTGCTGCTGCTGCTGCACGCGTTGGTCCCCTAGCGGGTCTCTAGTTACTGTGTCCCTTTGTCTCTCTCAGCAGCACCAGCAGCGCTTTTGCTGCTGCTGCTGCATCAGTGCCCTTGCTGCTGCAGCAGCAGCAACAGCAGCAGCAGCAGCAGCGCCACGGAAACCACAACAACAGCTTAGCTCCAACCGCAACCTAAACAAACATAAAACAAGTTTGGGGGGCCCCCATAGGGGGCCCCCTGGGGGCCCCTGTGAGCCCCCTAGGGGGCCCCCGGGACCCCCAGGGGGCCCCCGGGGGCCCCCCGCTGTGGGGCCTCGCGGCGGGGGCCCCTTGGGGGCCCCCCCTGAAAGCCCTGGGGGGCCCCTAACCTAGGGGGTCCCCCGAGTCTCCATTAGCCATTTGGGGGGCCCCGGGGCCCCGGCAGCGCTGCATTTAAAATGTGGAACTTGAGACAAAAATTGTTTCGGAGCTGGGCCGAGGGGCCCCTGGGGGCCCCTGGGGGCCCCTGGGGGCCCCTGGGTACCCGGGGGGGCCCCTGGGTACCCCGGCGGGCCCCTGGGTACCCCGGGGGGCCCCCTGGGGGGCCACCAGGGGCCCCTGGGGGCCCCTAGTACTTGGAAACATCGACTGCAGAAGCCATTTTAGTTTTGAGTAAACCCTTGGCGAAGCGGGACCTGAGAAGCAGCTCAAATAGCTAAACCCTAAACCCTACAGTCGCCAAACCACTGGGTTTACGAGGGTTTAGGGTTTAGGGTTTAGGGTTTAGGGTTTGGTGGCAGCAGCCCTACTTGCAGACGTCGCAGGAGATTCGCTCTTTGCCGCTGTCTGAGGTTTCCGAACAGTAGACTGCACCCCAACGCGCAAACCCCAAACCCTAAACCCTAAACCCTAAACCCTAAACCCTAAACCCTGACCGCAACACCCAGAACCCGAAATTCCAAACTTCAAACCCCAACCCCAAAACCCAAAACCCCAACGCCCCACTCCAAGCCCCAAACCCTAAACCCTAAACCCTAAACCCTAAACCCTAAACCCTACTAGCAAGGCAGCAGGAGCAGACAAAGCAGAGGTCGACGGGTTTGTGGTGGCAGAAGCAAACAGCAGTGTTGGTTTTGTGGTGTACAGACACTGCAGCAATTGTGGGGCGCAGCGAGGGTTTGGGGAGAAACCAAAACAGCAGCAGCTGCAGCAGCGCGAAGTCTCCGCGGAGGGTTTTGGGGCCCTTTGCTGCTGCTGCTGCTGCTGCTGTTGCTGCTGCTGCTCCCGCGCTGAAACACTCCGCGAAACTCATCCACCGGCCCCGCGTCACGTCGCACAGCTGCTCCAGCAGCGTCTGCAGCAAACCCCAAACTAGGGTTTAGGGTTTAGGGCTTCGCGCTACTCAGCCGCCGCCATCCTTGCCAACGCCCGCGAGGGTTTAGGGTTTGGAAATTAGGGTTTGGGGTTTGCGCCTCAACGCGAAGCTGGGTCAAGGGCCCACTGCAAACTCCGAGGGTTTAGGGTTTAGGGTTTAGGGTTTGCGGCTAGGAAAGCCAAACACCTACCGAGCAGTCGGGAAGCAGGGAGCAGCAGTCGATGGCAACGCCCTGACACAAAACAACAAACCCCAAACCCTAAACCCTAAACCCTAAACCCTAAAACCTAAACCCTAAAGCCTCAAGCCTATTTCCGGGCCGGCGCTTTAGACTCCGTGACACTGCCGTCCGCTGGCTCCACGCCGCGAGCAAACCTCAAACCCAAACCCCAAACCCTAAACCCTAAACCCTAAACCCTAAACCCTAACCTGTTTGCTCGCTGCGAAGGCAGTGTTTAAGAGAGGAATGCACTGAGCAGCAAAACCCTTTTTGTCCGAAATGTCCAGCAGCAAAACGCGGCTCTCAGCAGCAGGGCCTCCGCCCCTCCAGCGGTGCACGTCTGAACCCCAAACCCTAAACCCTAAACCCTAAACCCTAAACCCTAGCCCTGGCCCTGGCCCTAAACCCTAAACCCTCGGGTCCCGAAGCTGTTTGTAGGCAGACAGCAGCAGCAGCAGCACCCGCTGCAGTAGGACGGCAAAGGGCCTGCAGCCCAGCCCAAACTAGGGTTTAGGGTTTAGGGTTTAGGGTTTGGCTTACAGCACAAGGCTATTGAAAGGGCCCCGGCCAGCAGCGACTCGCCTTCCATGCGGCTGCTCTTCTGCGGCGCTGCAGCAGCAGCAGCAGCAGCAGCAGAGC
>NW_013545100.1:0-1993 GCF_000499545.2 Eimeria tenella
GCGGCGCAGCTGCCTCCATTTGCTGCAGCTCCACGGGCTTTGCTGCTGCGCCCTCAGCACTTCAAAAGTTCCTTTTAGAAGCTTTCCAACTTTAAGGGGCCCCTGCCTAAAGGGGCCCTTTCTATTTATATATTTTCGCAGCAGGGGCCCCTTGTGCCCTCGGGGGCCCCCAAATCCCACTAGGGGGCCCCCCAAGGGGGCCGGCCCCTTGGAGGGGCCCCAGGGGGCCCCCCTTAGTGGGGCCCCCTTGGGGGGCCCCCTTAGCGGGGCTCCCCAAGGGGGCCCCCTTCGCCGGCCCCAGGGGCCCTACCCCAGAGGGGCCCCCTAGTAAGGGCCCCAGGGGGCCTTCCCCTAGTAGGGGCCCCCAGGGGGGCCCCCAGGGGGCCCCTGAAAGGGTACTGCTAAGTTAGTGGGGCCCCCAGCGGGGCCCCAATTGAAGACTTTTGTGGCTGCAGCATTTGGCGGAAATGTGGCTGCTGTTGGGCTGTATGTACACTGCAGAAGCTTTTATGTTGAGGCGAAAAGCGCAAAACGGCATTTCATTTATATAATATTTAATTATTTAATTATTCATTTATTATTTATTTATTTATTTATTTATTATTTCATTGTTTATATTTCATTATTTCATTATTTCATTTATTTCCAAAAATGAAAACTCGTAATTCAACTTTTTAAAAGTGGCCTTTGGCTCCTCGGGTGTACAGACGCGTCCAAGCCCGCAGCTAGCTGCAGTAGGCCCCCAGCTAGCCAGCTAGCTAGCCAGCTAGCCAGCTAGCTAGCTAGCTAGCTAGCTCCAGCTGGCTAGCTAGATAGCTAGGTATCTAGCTTCAGCTAGCTAGCTAGCTAGCTAGCTATCTAGAGAGATAGCTAGCTAGCTGGACAGGTAGATAGCTAGCTAGCGAGCTAGACAGCTAGCTAGTGAGTGAGAGAGGTAGATAGCTAGCTAGCGAGCGAGCCAGCCAGAGGGGTAGCTACATAGCAAGCTAGCTAGAGAGGTAAATAGCTAGCTAGCTAGCTAGCTAGCTAGCTAGCTAGAGAGGTAAATAGCTAGCTGGGAAGGTAGCTGGGTAGACAGCTACCTAGCTAGCTAGCTAGCTAGCTAGCCATCTAGCTGGAGAGGTAGATAGCTAGCCAGGCAGCTAGCTAGCTAGTTCGACAGATAGCTGGATAGCGAGCTAGATAGAGAGCTAGCTAACTGGGTAGAGGGCTAGCTAGGCAGGCAGCTATCTAGCTAGCTGGCTAGCTAGATGGCTAGCTAGCTACATAGCTAACTAGCTAGCTGGGTGGATAAGTAGCCACCTAGATAGATATCGAGATGGATAAGTAGCTAGCTAGATAGATAAATAGGGAGCTAGCTAGATAGCTAGCTAGCTGGCTGGCTATATAGCTAGCCAGCTAGCTAGCTAGCTAGCTAGCTAGCTAGCTATATAGGTGTCTAGCTATATAGCTAGCTGGCTATCTAGGTAGCTGGTTAGCTGATCTCACTTGCCGCCTACGGGAGTAGCTAGCTAGCTAGCTAGCTAGCTGGCTAGCTAGCTAGGTGCGCTTAGTCGCATGCAGGGCTAACTGGCTAGCTAGCTAGCTGTGAAGGCTACTTGGCTGGGCAGCTAGCCAAGTCCTGTTGGCGGCAGATACTGCTGCAGCTTCGCACTGCAGCTGCTGCTGCAGCTGTTGCTGCAGCTGTTGCTGCAGCTGTTGCTGCCCCTACTTCGTCAGCTGCTTGGCAGCAGCAGCAGCAGCAGCAGCAAGTCTCAGGTCCACTTCCGTTTCTCTTCTGTGCAGATCTGCAACGGCTGCAGGTGTGCGGGCACTAAGGGCTAGCGGCTAATACTTGAAACTAGCTGCTGCTGCTGCTGCATCTGCTGCAGCAGCAGCAGCAAATTCAGCTGCTGCTGCAGCAACAGCTGCAGCAAGTTGTAGTTGCTGCAGCGTGTTGCACTACGACTAAGGCTGGCGGCTCGGTTTAGCAGCAGCAGCAGCAGCAGCAGCA
>NW_013545101.1:0-1982 GCF_000499545.2 Eimeria tenella
GCTGAAGACAGTGACGGCTGTAGTATATGAGCCTTCCCAGGAGTGCAACCACAGCAATAGCTATTGCCTGTAGCTGGGCGTTGGTGTGATAATCAGCTTCCTAAACAATCTGAGCGTAAACTTGACACTGTCGAACGATTCTTAGAAAGTCGTGCCAGTGCAGAAGTCTATGAAAAACAAAACACCGTCTACACCAAATACCGGGTGTCTAGGATTGCAGTGCAGCTATCCAGCCACGGCAAAACAGCTTTTCAGTTCCTCGTTCATACAAAAATTTGGATTCGAAGTTCCTTGTCCAAGATAATGCCTTTACAAATCAAGGTGCGCCGGGCAAGGGGACCATATTGACTTCCTAAATGCAGCACACTGGGAGATCTGTAAATGTCTCAGATACAAATTTCTTCACAGCAGGCAAAATAGAGACTTATTATGGGATCAAAAAGAACTCTCGCTTTTCCTTCTTATGTGGGGAGGAAAGAAAACACACAGCCTGAGAAAACTCGACCGCAGCTGACCGACGAAGTAACTTGGCAGCTGTGCCATTGTACTTGGCAAAGGCCCTGCACGCATAAAGCAGCACTGATCGTACCTACGTCAAAGTGCTTGAGCACGCAAACACAATTTTATGAGTGATCCCTCTGAGCTTGTTTTTGAGCCACTGTGCGGCCTTCACAAGACACTCGCACACCCACGCACACACCCGCATACACGCATCAATGAGCTGTTGGCGATACAGTGCGTATCGTACGTCGATGCATTACCTGCAGCTGGACGCCGAAATGGATATAACCAAGTTCACAATCGACCTGGATGTGATTCTGGAACACACATCCAGTTCTGGAAGTTTGCGCCGCTTTGATGAGTCTTAATAAGCTACCATAACTGAACAGGCAACTATCGCTCAGAGACGCACTTCCTACGGCAGAGTCAATACGAAGCTTTTACGACGTCAGCGAAGGCGAGTTCAGTTGACTGGACGAGTTTGCCGGTGAATACACACACTGTGAATACGAGCAACTGAAGAAGTCACGGTCGTGCCACGTCTCGAGCGTTTGTCTGGACAGGATAATAAACGCCATGCAGCTGTTGAGCCGGAAAGTCGTTGTATGAGCGGCGTCACGCGGCAATACCTGCACGTCGCTGACTATATTGCAGCTTTCACAGCAGTCAGGAAAGAAAAAGCGTCTTCGCCGCTGGTCCTTTGCAGCTCTACGTATACTCTGGCCTTTGTTTTGTGTGCGTGTTTAGCCAGCCGGGTTTTTCTGCGTATGCATTGCATCCACAGTTCCGACATATTTGACAAATTTAACACTGCTTGCTAATTCTATCTACTTGCAAAAGCACCAGTCATATTTTTCGCGCGCAACACACGACCTGGCTCAAACGGCATTCAAAAGATTTCCCCCCAAAATTAACAGCTCCATCACTTCAAAAGAAAAGGTGGAAGCACCATAAATGCATGGGGTCTCCAGTTGTCTTGAAACGCTCAGCTCTGCGAAGCGGGAAACGAAACGGCGTGAGCCACAAATCATACATCCATCATGTGCCTTCACAAGCAGGAGTTCTTCTGGCGGTTTCACGCTGTTCTCTGCCGTGGTGTCGCTGCGCTGGCTACACAAAACACCCTGTCGTGAGCAGCCGGACAACAAGTAGAAAGAACGTAACTCCACATATTTCTTGGGAAGTAGTGAGTAGCAGTTGCAGCAAGGATGGAAAGCACTCTTGAATGGGAAGCACGGCTGACGCCTTGCCCTCAAAGAAAGTGTTAACTGCGTTTTCTGGACTTGTGCTTCAGTTTTCTGTTTGCGCATCAGCCTAGGCAATAAGAAATGTCGAATGTGCGGTTCCAGAAACGACTCATGAAGCTGTCCCTGCGGCGAGGTATTGGCACAGGCTTGACTAGGCTGTGGCTTCGAGGCATCGTAAAACAGGAGAAGCTGAAGGAACAACTTTTACACTCTACAACCGCCGCAGTAGGTGAT
>NW_013545102.1:0-1354 GCF_000499545.2 Eimeria tenella
AAGGGGCCGCCGGAAGCCCCCTTAGGGGCCCCTCAGGGGCCCCTCAGGGGCCCCTGAGGGGCCCCTTGTGCAGGAAAGAATGTGGGGTAGGGGGCCCCGCCCCTGTGGCGAATGTCTTTGGCTTTTACCCCTTGGGGTTTATTTGTTTGAGAAAAGACCAAAAACGAAATAAATAAATAAATAAGCAGATAAACAAACAAATAAGTAAATAGATAAATAAATAAATAAATAAGCAACTTCACGTAATATGAAGTCAAATTCGCGCACTTAGAGGCCAGGAGCTCCCTGCAGCTGGGGGCCCCCTGCTGCAGGGTGGCCCCCTGCTGCTAGGGGGCCCCCACTGGCCTTTAGTTCGCTGGGTTTCTGTCGCTACTTAGGGGCCCCAGGGGGCCCCTGGGGGCCCTTTTACTGTTAGGGGGCCCTAGTGATGTCTAAGGGGCCCCTTATTGGGTACTGGGGGCCCCCTTGGGGCCCCTAGTGGTGTTTGAGGGCCTCTTTCTGGGTACTGGGGGCCCCCTTTGAGGCACCAGGGGCCCCCGAGGCCCCCCGGGTGGCTCTAGTGGAAAGAAGCGAAACAACTAGCCGCTACGGGTTAGGATTTAGGGTTTAGAGTCTAGGGTTTAGGGTTTAGGGTTTAGGGTTTGGGGTTTCGGGTTTAGGATTCAGGGTTTAGGGGTTAGAGTCCGAGGTGTACCGTGTTTACGGTGTCGGTCGCGCAGTTTTGAGTTTAGAGCTTCGGGTTTGGGATTTAGGGTTTAGGGTTTGGGGTTTGTAGTGTGTTAATTTAGGCTTTAGAGTTTAGGATTTGGGGCTCAGGCTCCAGGGTTTAGGGTTTAGAGTTTGTGCGTTAGGCGCCAAGACTGAGGGTTAGAGGGTTTTAGGGTTTAGGCTTGGGGAACTTCGCAGTGTGTTGTGTTAGAATTTAAGTTTTAAGGGCTAGGGTTTAGGGTTTCGGGTTTAGGGTTTAGGGTTTAGTTGCCTCTCTGAAGTCGCACAAACTCTTGCTGTCGCCTGGGGGCCCCTAGCAGTACCCAGGGGCCCCCAGCTTGCTCAGGGGCCCCCAGGAACAGCTGAGTGCAAAATGTTGCTTAATTGCTGCAGCAGCAACTCGTATTAAGATATTTAGTGCTCATTTAGAAGGGTTTAGGGTTTAGGGTTTAGTGTTTAGGGTTTAGGTCTAAGGGTTTGGTGCCCAATGGATTCGGGGGGCCCCCCGATACCGTGCGGGGGCCTGCGCTGGCGGCTGCTGCAGGCGTTAGAGCCTGCTGCTGCTCTCGAACTGCAGCAGCAGCAACAGCAGCAGCAGCAGCAGCAGCAGCAAGGCTGCCCCGGAGATTCCTATAGACTCCTACCG
>NW_013545103.1:0-1250 GCF_000499545.2 Eimeria tenella
GCAGCAGCAACAGCAGCAACAGCAGCAGCAGCAACAGCAGCAGCAGCAGAAACGGCAGCAGCAGCAGCAGCAGGATGGCAGTAATTTTCAGCAGCTTTGTTTGCGAGGCTGTTTCCTCTCTTGGTAAAGAAACAGCTGGCGTGCAGCAGCAGAATTCATCTTTTCCATTTTACTTATTTGTTCTATTAAATTTATTTCTCTCTTTATTAAATTTATTTTATTATTTATTTGTTTCATTTAGACAACTCTATTCATATTATGGAAATGCGTAAGTGCAGAAAGTCTATTAGAAAGTGGTTTGTAAAGTGAATAGATTTGCAAAAGATGCAAAGATAGCCATTTGAAGGCAAACTAAGCAAATTTGGTGGAAATTAGCAGAAATTAAGAAGCTGCATGCTTGCAAATAAAAGATATGAGTTAAATTTACGTTTAGATGACCTTTTTATTCTTTAAATTTTGCAATTTGGCGAAAATGCAGGAACCGGCGAGTAAGACGCGCGGTGTACGTACACCGGAGCTGGGCGCTGCGCAGAGCCCCCCAGGCCGCGGAGGAAAGCTTTCTTTTGGAATATTTGGGGATTAAATGAGTTGAAATACAATTTCGGAATTAAATAAAACAAAAGAGGATAATAAAAGGGATTAAAAGCAGCAAACGGGAAAGCGAGAAGCAGCCGCTCAGCCCGAGCCCCTCATCGGGCCTGACCAGGCGCCGCAGCGGCGCCTGCGGGGGCTTTCGGGGTTAATTTGGCTCCGAAGAACGGCATTTAAATTCGAAAGTTTGATTAAACAATTTGAATTAGAGTTGGATTTGGAGAAAAGGGAAAAAACGGGGAAAAGCAGCGCCGCCAGACCCCGGGCTGCGTCGATTGCTGCTGCTCCGGCGACAGCTGCAGTTCTTTGCCCGCTCCCGCTGCTGCTGCTCTTCCCTTGTCTCCCTGTCTTTTATTTTGCCTTTATTGACTTTAAAATGCATTAAAAGTCCCCGCAAACTCTTTTCTTTCTTTCTTCGGAGCAGACGGAGCCGCCAGCGGCTGCACGGCTCGCCTCACCAGCTGTACGTACACCTCGCGAGCGCGCGCGACTGCCCCTCCTGGCCATGTACGTACACCCCAGGGGCCCCCGGAAGCTCCCGCTGCATGCAGTGCTGCTGCTGCTGCTGCTGGCGCTCTTTTGGGGCCCCACGGGCCGTCCTCCGGGGGCCCCCGTGCGCGGGGGCTCGGCGGCGGCCTCGGGGGGGCCCCCCGGGGTCG
>NW_013545104.1:0-2835 GCF_000499545.2 Eimeria tenella
TTTCTTTTTTTTTTAGCCACTAGCCAGCTAGCTAGCTAGCTAGTGGCTAGCTGCCCAAGTGGCTAACTAGCTGCCCAGCTAGCTAGCTAGCTCGCCGATTGCTAGCGAGGCACTCCACATAACTACGGAGGGCACATGTTTGCCCGCGAGCTAGCTAGCTGGCTCTAGCTAGCTGGCTAGCTAGCTAGCTGGCTAGCTAGGGAGCCTGCTAGCTAGCTAGCTGCTGGGGACTAGCCAGCCAAGAGCAGTGCTGCGTTGCACGGCTGTGGGGGGCCACGGAGATTTGACAGCTAGTTGTTCAGGCAATCTGTGGCTAGCTAGCTAGCCAGCCAGCTAGCTAGTTGGTTAGCTGGCTAGTTAGCTAGCTAGGTAGCTAGCTAGTTAGTTAGCTAGCTAGCTGGCTAGCTAGATGCACTGAGATGAAGAAGAATACGTTCGCTGCGGATAGTAAGGAGAGGGTTGGCCTTTCAACGGTCCCCGAAAGCTGCTGCTGCTGCTGCTGCTCCAGCAGCAGCAGCAGCAGCAGCAGCAGCAGCACCTGAGCCAAAATACCTGCCTCTGTCTTTTTTGCACCTTCGGTGCTGCCTGTTATTCGCTGCGTTGTCTCACTACGTCCCTCGAGCTGCCACGGCAGCAGCATCAGCTGCCGCTGCTTCAGCAGCAGCAGCAGCAGCAAAACGCTTTCAGTTTTTCTGCAGCCTGGGTACTGTGGATTTGCGCTTCGGGGCCTCTGGGCGCCCCAAAGGAAAACAAAAGACAGAATTCGAAAGGCTGCTGTCAAGGCACCGACCCCCTAGCACTACAAGACTTCCCTGAAGCAGCAGCAGCAGCAGCAGCACGGCAGCAGCAGCAAGTGCATCAGCAGCAAGTGCAGCAGCAGCAGCAGAAAATGCCAAGTCAGTCCACGCACGATTGCCGCAACAACAGCAAGGAAGCGGCCGCGCAGTCCGGCAACAGCAACACAAAGTGCTGCAGCAGCAGCAGCTGCAGCAGTGCAGCAGCAGCAGCAACTGCAGTGCAGCAGCAGCAGCTCACCAAGGCCACAGTGCATGCGGAGAGCTCGAAGGCATCCGGTCCTGACGAAGCCACAGAGGCAAAGGCCCAACTCATCGTCACCAGATCCAGCTGGTACACACAATCTGCAGCACAGAAGCAGCAGCAGCAGCAGCAGCAGCAGTAGCAGCAACAGCGCAGCAGCGGGAACAGATGATGCGACAAAAAGCTCATGAGACACGCCATGCATAGGCCTATGTTGCTGCCCAGCTCAAGCAGCAGCAGAAGCAGCAGAAACAGCAGCAGAAAATAGACCAGCAACGACAGCAAAGAAGGCACAAGGAAGAGCAGCAGTAGCAGCAGCAGCAGCAGCAGCAAGAGCAGTGGCGTCAGCAGCAGCAGTAGCAGCAGCAACAGCAGCAAGAATAGCAGCAGCAGCAAAAGGCCGCACCGGCGCATGCATCTCCTTGGGCATTTCGGCCCCCATAGACAAATAAAGAATCCCTAAAAACACCTGCAGAGTGCCTGAAGCGGCAGCAGCAGCAGCAGCAGCAGCAACGAGTTCCGAAGGAGCGGGACACCCAGCAGCACTGCTGGCCACGCTGCCTAGAAAAAGCAGCAGCAGAAGTATGAACGACAGGAAAAGCAGCAGCAGCAGGAGCAGCACGAAAAGCTGCAGCAGCAAGAAAAGCAGCAGCAGCAGCAGCAGCGGCAGCAGAAGCAGCTGACCGCATGCGCGGCTCTGGAGAAGACCCTTTTGTGGTGAGGCGGCGCCAAACCCTTTCTTCTGGGTAGAGCCTGAAGACTTCGTTTGTTAAGTAGGCCTCGTTGCTGCTGTTGCTGCTGCTGCTGCTGCTGCTGCGGACGCCCCCAAAGATAATAATGGATCCCCCCTCAGGGGCTGCTTCTGCTGCAGCAGCAAACTTGCGCTTTGCAGCGTCGTGGTCTAGCCGCTGCTGCTGCGGCGCCTGCTTGTGCTGCTGCTTTGCAGGGACGACAGCAGCAGGCTTGGGGCCGCTGCTGCTGCTGCTGCTGCTGCTGCACCACAGAGAAGCAGAGTGCAGCGCATGCCCCGGAGCATTTGTCTGAGACCCTTCAATCATCCAAAAAGAAGGAGGCAGCAGCCACAGCTCCTTTCGGGAGTGCCACTGCAGCTGCAGCAAGTCGAAGAACCAGCAGTCCGACAGTCTGCAGCAGCAGCAGCAGCAACAAGAGCAGCGGCAGCAGTTTTCCATTGGCCTCTGGCTGCGTGAACGCCCTGTCTAACGACTACCCCTGCGGGGTATCTGCTGCTACCCCTGCACCTGCTGCTGCATCTGCACCTATTCCACTAGCTATTCTTGCTGCTGCTGCTGCTGCTGGGCTAGCTGCTGCTGCTGCTGCTGCTGCTGTAGGCCTACACTTTGCCTTCTGCGTCGATGCCTCCGTAGAGAACCAACACGGGGCCTTCTGCGGGAGATTTAAAAAGAGTGAGAGACATGAAGCTGCGGGGGCATGGCAGCAAACTGCTGTCAGCAGCAGCAGCAGCAGCAGCAGCAGCGGGGCGCTCTGCTGCTGCTGCAGCATGCTGGCTGCCAGGCAGCTCAAGCCACGTGTCTTCCTCCATGTCATATGCCCATAAGTCGCCCAGAAGCTTCGGCTGCAGCAAACAAACATTTTTCCTGAGGGCCTCTTGCAGCTGCTGCTGCTGCTGCAGCTTCCGCTGCTGCTGCTGCTGCCGCATCTGCTGCTGCAGCGCTTCCCCGCCCTCGTCCAAAGCTGCGCGGGCTTTCCGCAGCCGCTCCAGCGTCTCCCGCCTCTCGGAGGCGCTCTCCTGCTGCTGCTGCTGCTCCTGCTGCTGCT
>NW_013545105.1:0-1057 GCF_000499545.2 Eimeria tenella
ATCCCCACCACCAACAGCTGCTTAGTGGCTGAGGGCGTTGTGGGGGCCATTATGGTGTTGCGCGAAAACCCTCAAAGTTGGATTTGTTTTCTTTTTGGTTTGCTGCTTTGCCTCTTTGGCATTCTCGTCTTAACCATCAAACACAAACCCTCGAAGCCCCAAACCCCAAACCCTGCTCCCAAGCCCCCCACTGAACAGGCGAGCTAGGGTTTAGGGTTTGGGGTTTAGGGTTTAGCTTTCGGTTCGCCGGTTCGGGCCTGGGGGCTCTGCCGTGGGGTTTAGGGCTTAGGGTTTAGGGTTTAGGGTTTGGGGTGTGGGGTTTAGGGTTTCGGCTTTGGGGTTTAGGGTTTGGGGTTTAGGGTTTAGGGCTTAGACTTTGGGAGCTGTGGTTTGAAAGGGAGGGTGCTGGGCGGGGGAAAAGGGTTTAGGGCGTTGCGCAATTACGTTCTAGGGTTGAGCGTTGAGGGTTTAGGGTTTAAAGTTGAGGGTTTAGGGTTTAGGGTTTAGGGTGTAGGGTTTGTGCTGCAGCTGCCTCGACCAGAAGAGCCTCCTGAGTCGTTCCGGTCTTGGGCTCCTTCCAGCGAGGCTCACGCAATGCCGCCGCGGTAAACCCTAAACCCTAAACCCTAAACCCTAAACCTTAGGCGCTGGGCATTAGTTGAGGCTGCAGGGGAGATATTGTCTGGGGCGGCCGTGGTTGCCGCTGCTGCTGCTGTCGCTGCTCACTCCTTTTGCTGCTTCGCTGTTTGCCTTGCTGCACTTGCTGCTGCTGCTGCTCAACTGCTGCTGCTGCTGCTGCTGCTGCTGCTGCTGCTGCAGGTTGACTGAGTTTTTTCCAAGTCCCACGGCTATTTTGACGGCGCACGTAGTGCAGCAGATATACCCTCCCCTCAGCTCGCGGACCCGTAAACCCTAAACCCTAAACCCTAAACCCTAAACCTTAGTCGTAGACCCTTAGCTGGAGGATTAATTCTTCTGAGACGCTAAACCCTAAACGCAATCCCAAGGCCCAATCAGCGGCAGCAGCAGCAATGGCAGCAGCAGCAGCAGCAGCTAT
>NW_013545106.1:0-2783 GCF_000499545.2 Eimeria tenella
GGCGGCTGCTGCTGCTGCTGCAGCTGCTGCTGCTGCTGCTGCTGCTGCTGCTGTTGCTGCTGCTGCTCAGCTCCGAGCTGTGTGCCAGCCACGCGGGCGACGCACGCAGCGACGGATCCGCAGACGACATCTTGCTGCTGCTGCTGTTGCGCTTGCTGCTGCTGCTGCGCTTGCTGCTGCTGCGCTGCTGTTCTTGCTGCTGCTGCTGCTGTGGGAGACAGAAAGCCCTGGAAGGGGGAAGTGGGCTCTCACGCGTGTACACCCCCTGGGAAACAAACCCTAAACCCTAAACCCTAAACCCTAAACCCTAGGGCTTGTTTACACGAGCTTCAAACCCTTGGCTCACAACACCGCCTGCGGTGTCTCGACAGCTGCAGTAGGTCAGAGCCACTTCCAAACCCTAAACCCCAAACCCTAAACCCTAAACCCTAAACCCTAAACCCTTCTCTACCGAGCCAATTTTTAATTCCCTTTCTGCATGATTAAAACATCGGGACACACAGCAGCAGCAGCAGCAGCAGCAAGGTTGCTGCTGCTGCTGCTGCTCCTGTCTCAGAGGGGCCCCAGAGGGCACAGGGGCCCCACTGTTGGGGCTGTCCTTCTGCATGCAAATCCTTCCTGAAATAGGGTTTAAGGTTTAGGGTTTGAGGTTTAGGACCTAGATTTTAGGGTTTAGGGTTTAGGGCTGAGGGTTTGCAGGGAGTTTCCTGCTGCACTCAAAGAAGATCGCCGCCGCGGCGCGAGCAGCAGCAGGAGAGCAGCAGCAGCAGCAGCAAACGCAGCAAAGGCAGCAGCAACAACGGCAGCAGCAGTAGCAGCAACAGCAGCAGTAGCGCTTCTCTGGTCCGGGGCCCGAAGAGCAGCAGTGCTGCTGCAGCCCCCGGCTCAAGTCTCAGGAACGAGGGTTTAGGGTTTAGGGTTTAGGGTTTTGAAAATGAGGGTTAGCCGGCGCAAGAACTTCAAAAAGATAATGCGCTTCTATGCAGCAAACTTCGGCATTCAGGAGCCCTACCAACTCATTGGTAAGAAACCCTAAACCCTAAACCCTAAACCCTAAACCCTCGGTTCCCTAAGCCCGCCGCCGGGCGCCCCCTTGTGGGGGGCTCTTTTGAAACCCTAAAATAGGGGTTTTGCAAACCGTAGCCTCCCCCGCCCACCCTTGAGAGCCCGGGCCTAGGGTTTAGGGTTTAGGGATTAGGGTTTAGGGTTTAGGGTTTGGCTCAGTCGACGGGACCTTCGTGGCGGCCTGTCTTCGCCACAAAGTAAATGCAGCAGAGCTGCTGCCGCGAGTGCTCTGCGGCAAAACCACCATGCGTAAACCCTAAACCCTAAACCCTAAACCCTACCCGAACTTTGACAAACCCTAAACCCTAGCCCCTTTCGCAACAGTCAGCAACAACTGGAGAGCCGATGCAGCCCGTGTTTTGCTGCAGCTGTGCCCTGGAGAAGCAGACTTTAGGGTTTAGGGTTTAGGGTTTAGGGTTTAGGGTTTGTGGCTGCAGTGATGACCCCCTGCATCTTAAAAGAGCTGCGGAGCCTCCCGGGGGCCGAGGGTGCTGCTGCAGCAGCAAAGCGCTACAGACGGTGAGCTGTAAACCCTAAACCCTAAACCCTAGTGGGACTCTAAACCCTAAACCCTGATCCCTTCTGTAAACCCTTTTATTGGACAGCCCGCAGCGGTGGCCCCTTCTAGGGTTTAAGGCTAGGGTTAGGGTTTAGGGTTTAGGGTTTGCGGCTGCTGCGGCTGCTGCAGCTACCCTTGCCAGCATGCTGAACAAGCAGCAGCAGCAGCAGCAGCTGCTGCTGCTGAAGCTGCTGCTGCACTTGCTACCCCAGTCCTAGATGACTCAGATGCAGCAGCAGCAGAAGGAAGCGCAGCAGCAGCAGCAGAAGGAACTGCAACAGCAGCAGTGGCAGCAGATGAAGCAGCAGCACCAGCAAAAGAGGCAGCAGCAGCAGCAGCAGCAGTACACGAAGCTGCAGATGCTGCAGCAGCCCCAGAGCCGCCAAAGAAGAAGAGGAGAGCAGCAACAGAAAGCAGCAGCAGCGCAGCAGCAGCAACAGTTGCAGCAGAAGATAAAAGCGACATGTCGAGCTCACAGCAGCAGCAGCAGCAGCAGCAGCAGCAGCAGCACAAACCCGTTAAAAGGCAGCTTTTCGCGGACAGCAGCGACGAAGGAGACTTTCCCATCAGCAGCAGCAGCAGCAGCAGCAACTCTAGCAGCAGCAGCAGCAGCAGCAAGACCCTAAACATCCCAAAGCAGAAGTTTCTTCACCACCCAGCGCTGGTTGGGGGGGCCCTGCCTGACGACTTCAGCAGCAGCAGCAAGAAGCAGCAGCAGCAGCAGCAGCAGCAGAGCATACAGGCAGCAGCAGCAGCAGCAGCGCGGCACCTAGCGCAGCAGCCAGCAGCAGCTGGGGGGCCCCCCGCCGGCGCACGGGGCCCCCAAGGGGCCCCCCTGGGGGCCCCCAAAAAGGGTACAGAAGGGGGGCCCCCCCTTCCTGATGCTTATGGTTGTATTGTTAGTCTTGCCAGCAGCCAGCAGCAAAGAAAACTTTGTGTTGCTACTCAAGATCCTAGACTTAGGGAGAGACTCAGGTGCTGCTGCTGCTGCTGCTGCTGCTGCTGCTGTTTTTGCTGCTGCTGCTGCTGGCTCTGCGGCTGCTGGCGCTGGCTTCAAGCTCCTTTTGAATCGCCGTCGCTGCAGCAGCAGCTGTTAATGCTACTGCTGCTGCTGTTACTGCTGCTGCTGCTGCTGCTGCTGCTGCTGCTGCTGCTGCAG
>NW_013545107.1:0-1034 GCF_000499545.2 Eimeria tenella
CGCCCGCGGCCGCGGGGGCCGCGGCCGCGGGCGCGGCTTCTAGGGTTTAGGGTTTAGGGTTTAGGGTTTAGGGTTTGGGGCTTGGGGCTTGGGGCTTGGGGCTCGGGGCTTGGGGGGGGTTGCGGGGTAGGGTTTGGGGTTTAGGGGTTAGGGTTTAGGGTTTGGGGGGGTTTGGGGGGAGGGGAGGTTGAGGGGTTTAGGGTTTAGGGTTTGGGGCTGCGGCCGTGAACCGGAGTGGGGACGCATGGGTGCGGCGAGCCACCCGAGGCCCTCGAAACCCTAACGGGGCCCCATAGCGGCCCCAGGGGCCCCCCAGGGGCCCCCAAAAGGCCCTCCGGGGGCCCCCAGGGGCCCCGGGGGGGCCCCAGGGGCCCCTTTAGGTTGTCGCTGGGGCCCCAGGGCCCCCCTATGTCGTCGCTACGGGGCCCCCAGGGGACCCCCTTGTTCGTCTCTGGGGGGCCCCATCGCCCTTGTTTGGGGGCCCCTTAGGGGCCCCTCCAGGGAAGTCCTTAGGGTACCAAGGGGGCCCCGTAGGGGCCTCCTTAGGGGCCCCTTGGGGGCCCCCTAGGGGGCCCCCTTGGTACCCTGACGGGCGTGGCTTTTGACTTCTCGCAGGGAACCTTCGCTCAACGGGGGCCCCCAGGAGGGGCCCCCAGGGCAGTAAAGCTTTTGAGGGTTTAGGGGCCCCCACGGAGACTGGGGGCCCCCCTTAGGGGGCCCCTCTTTTGGCGGGGGCCCCTTAGGAGGCCCCTTCTAAAAATTATTCTACTTTTGATTTCTGTGAGCTTGCGTGGGGTTGCTGCTGCTGTTGCTCCTGCTGCTGCTGCTCCTGCTGCTACTGCTGCTGTTGGGGCCTCTTAGGGGCCCCGTAGTTTGTTCGGGGCTGCTGCTGCTGCAGTCAGCTGCAGCAGCAGCAGCAACTAGCGAAGATTGGACTAAGAGATGGAGGTGGAGAGACAGAAACTTTAGAGGCACGGGCGCCGAGCCGCAGCAGCAGCAGCTGCTGCTGCAGCAGCTGCTGCTGCTGCAGTTGG
>NW_013545108.1:0-1241 GCF_000499545.2 Eimeria tenella
TTAGGGTTTAGGGTTTAGAGTTTAGGGTTTAGGGTTTAGGGTTTAGGGTTTAGGGTTTGGAGCGTTTGCGTGTGCAGCTACCGGGGAGGCGTGACGAGCGCCTTGTCTTCTATAATTCGAATGGCCCTCGAGGAAATGAGCGGCTCGAACAAAGCAGCAGCTTGCCTCTCCGTCTCCAGCACAATTGCTGCTGCTGCTGCTGCTGCTGCTGCTGCAGCAGAAGCAAGCGCACCGGCAGCGGCACAAGCACCAGCAGCAGGAGCAGCAGAAAACGCACCAGCAGCAGCAGAAGCACCAGCGGGAGCAGCAGCAGCAGCAGCAACACCTGCAGCAGCAGCAGCAGCAGCAGGTGGGAGGTGCGTGGAAGTGTTTGGGGTGGTGCTGGTGGACCCTTGCTGCTGCGCTGCTGCTGCTGCTCAGATGAGGGCTTTGCTGCTGCTGCATGCAAAGGCCCCCAAGGGCTTTTTGGCTCTCCACTTCGTAACTGCCAGCTGGGCCTACGCGTCTGTCCTCGAGGTGCCCCAAACCCTAAACCCTAAACCCTAAAGCCTAAACCCTAACTGGGCCCTGGGGCCTTCCGTTCTTGCTGGCTGCCGCAGTGTCTCTGTCTCTCCGCTGTCTCTTTGCTTTCTTTCTTCCTTTTTACATTTCCATCTTTTTATTTTTTATCTTTTTATTTTTATCTTTTTCATTTTCGACCTCTTTGTCTTTTTATCTTTTAGTTTTTTGTCTCTATCTTTTTGTCTTTTATTTCCTTTCTTTTCTTTTTGTTTTTTATCTCTTCCTCGATCTGGTGCCTCTTTCCACTTAGCCCGGAGCAGCTAGCTAGGTAGCTAGCTAGCGGCTAGCTAGCTGGCAGCTAGCCAGCTAGCCAGCCAGCAGCTAGCCAGCTACTCAACAGCCCGGCCAGCCGGCTAGCTATCTAGCCAGCTAGCTAGCCAGCTAGCTAGCCAGCTAGCTAGCCAGCTAGATAGCCAGCTAGCTAGCCAGCTAGATAGCCAGCTAGATAGTCAGCTAGATAGCTAGCTAGATAGTCAGCTAGATAGCTAGCTAGCTGGCTAGCTGTGAGGGTTTGCTGCATGCACCTGCTGCCTGGCGCTGCTCTCAGGGGCAGCTAAACTCTCCTGCTGCGCAGCAACACCAGCTGCAGCTGGGGGCCCCCCAAGAGGAGGCCCCAGCGAAGGGGGAGGGCCCCCAGCTGGGGCCCCCAGGGGGGCCCGGGGGCCCCCCACTCCTCCCCC
>NW_013545109.1:0-4518 GCF_000499545.2 Eimeria tenella
GCTGCTGCTCTTGCTGCTGCTGCTGCTGCTGCTGCTCTTGCTGCTGCTGCTGCTGCTGCTACAGGCGTCCTGGCTCTTTGCCGGTCTTTTGGGTGCGTGTTGCTGCGTAGAGGGGGCTTGCGGGCGCCGACAGTTTAGGGTTTAGGGTTTAGGGTTTAGGGTTTGCAGGGACTTTGATGCGGGAAGTTGATTTAAATGCTTTAAGCCAAACCCTAACCCCCAATAAACTGAAGCTGCAAAGCAAAGGGGTTTCTAGTGTGGCTTCGAGGGTTTTGAACCTCAAGGAAATCGCCCCAGACATCACCCACGAAAACGTAAACCCTAAACCCTAAACCCTAAACCCTAAACACTCGTGCAGCGGCGCCTGCGGCCGCCTCCCGCGCCGCCTCAACGCGCTCTCTGCTCAAACAAATAAATAAATAAATAAATAATAAATAAATAAATTATTTATTTATTTATTTATTTATTTATTTATTTATTTATTTATTTGCCCTCAGCTGTGCGCGGGGCTGGCGGAGGGTTTCCTGGGGGAGTTTGGGGTGTACGGACAGCCCGCGGCCGCGAAGCCAGAAACCCTCGAGGGTTTCCAAACCCTCGGGGGTTTACTAATTGCAAACCCTAATTTTAAAATGCATTTGCAAACCCTAGGGGACTGGGACTGGCTCTACGGAAAAACCCCCGAGTTCTCCTTTCAACAGGAAACCAGGTTTCCCTGGGGATCCGTAGTAAGCGAGGGTTTAGGGTTTAGGGTTTAGGGTATGAGGTTCGGTGCTGGCGCTAGGGGCTCGCGGCTAGGGTTTAGGGTTTGGGGGTGGGGCCAGGGGCTTGCGGCTAGGGTTTAGGGTTTAGGGTTTAGGACTGGGGCGAGGGTTTGGGGGTTAGACGGCCTCGAGCCCCGGAGGCGGGCTGTGCAGCAGGCGGCTCCTAAACCCTAAACCCTAAACCCTAAACCCTTGGTATTTCGCAGGACGTGGGCCTTTCTGTTGAAAAAGGAGTTGTTACAGATTGTAGGGTTTACAGCGACAGCCTCGAGCCCGACTTGATTCAGGCCTTCGCCGACGCCTTGAAGGGTAAACCCTAAACCCTAAACCCTAAACCCTAAACCCTAAGGCCTGATGCAGGCGGCTGGCCTTCACGACGCAGCGAGCCAAACCCTAAACCCTAAACCCTAAACCCTTTTCGCTGACGCAGGCTCCACCTTCACTGCAGCTGTCATGCACAGCAGGCTCACCGCCCTCCGCTGTAAGTAAACCCTAAACCCTAAACCCTAAACCCTCAAGTGCACTCTGCCAGATCTGTAGGGCTCAGGATGTTTGCTTTACAGCTCGGAGCCTAGGGTTTAGGGTTTGGGGTTTAGGGTTTAGGGTTTAGAGTTTGTGCTGCTGCAGCCAAGTTTCCGGGGCTCACAGAGGAGATTGACGATTTTGCTGAGTGGCTGGCAGAAGCATCTCAGTCCTAGGGTTTAGGGTTTATGGTTTAGGGTTTAGAGCTAGGGTTTAGGGTTTAGGACTAGAGTTCAGGTGTTTCAAAGTCTCCACGAGGCATCTAGCTGCTTGCTAGGCAGATGTGTAAACCCTAAACCCCAAACCCTAAACCCTAGCCCCTTCGTGTTTTATCTTTTTTCCATTCGACGGGGGGGTTTTCAGCTGCAGCAGCAACAGCAGCAGCAGCAACAGCAGCAGCAGCAATAGCAGCAGCAGCAGGAGTGGGTGCGTTATATACGCAGAATCCAATTTCCCCAACCCCTAAACCCTAAACCCTAGACCCCAGAAAGTAGAGGGGTCTGTTATATGCGCGCACAGCTTTCGCATTCAAGTTGCTGCAGCGTGAAGGGTTTAGGGTTTAGGGTCTAGGGTTTAGGGTTTAAGATGGACTATTTTTTGATGCGGCCTGCCAGGTGTCATGTGAGGCCCAAAGCCCTTTTTCAAACCCTAAACCCTTTTTTAAACCCTAGTGACTTTTAAAAGACCCTAAACCCCCCTCCAAACCCTAAAATTGCCTCTCCAAACCCTAAACCCTAATCCCTCTTTTTAAACCTAATACCCTTGGCCCCCTGGGGGCCCCCAGGGGCTCCCCGAGGGTTTAGGGTTTAGCGTCTTAGGGTTTAGGGGGCCCCCAGGGGCCCCGAGGTGACCCCAAGGCCTTGTGGGGCCCCTCATGTTCTGTACCCTCCTGGGGGCCCCCCTCTGGGGGCCCCTTTTGGGGGCCCCCTCTTAAAGGGGCCCCCTAGGGGGCCCCTTAAACGGGGGCCCCCCATAGGGGCCCCTTTGGGGTGCTTTCGGGGGCCCCCCTGTGAAACTTGGGATCTGGAGAGTGGCGAGGAAACCCTAAACCCTAAACCCTACTTGGGGGTTTGTGAGCTGCAGCTAGCTGCAGCTAGCCACAAGAGGTGGTTTGGCTAGCCAGAGTGTTTAGGGGTTTTAAAAAATAAAAAGTGAAAAGGGAAAGTGGAAATAAGGGTTTAGAAAAGGTACCCGAGGTGTACATACACCCCAAGGTGTACGTACACCCCGAGCTGTCCATACACCCCAGGGGCACCCCAGGAAACCCCCGCGGGAGCCCCCAAACCCTAAACCCTAAACCCTAAACCCTCAAGGGCGAGTTGCAAACTCCAAACCCTCCAACAAACCCTAAACCCTAAACCGTAAGTCAGCAGCAACCCTCGCGCGGGGCCGCTCAGGGGCCCCCCACCACCGAGTTGTCTTGTCACAACCCCCAAACCCTAAATCCTAAACCCTAAACCCTAGTTGGCAGCTTTCCATTTTCTTCAAAATGAGTTGATTTTTTGCGCGTTGCTTTTCCCCCTCACTTGCTAAACCCTAAACCCTAAACCCTAAACCCTTTTCTGCTGCTTCACGCGCGAGCGCACTGCGCGCTTCTCTGAGGGCACTGAAACCCTCCCCCAAAACCCTAAACCCTAGCCCCTCTCTCCAAACCCTAAACCCTAAACCCTAAACCCTAGATAGATTTAAGAGTAGATAAAACCCTTATTCTGCTACTGACACCTCCAGGGCCCCCGGGGGCCCCTCGCTGCTATGGGGGGGGCTGTGGGTCTTTTAGGGATGGGCCCCCGCCGCAGCGCAGCAGCAGCAGCAGCAGCTTCAGCTGCTGCTGCTGCAGCAGCAGCAGCAGCAATAGCAGCGGAGACTGCGCAGCAGCAGCAGCAAGAGCAGCAGCAGCAGCGAGCCTGGGACGAGCTCTCCCTGGCCTCCGTCTCAGACGACAGCACAGACTCAGCAGCAGCAGCAGCAGCAGCAGCTGAGGGGCCCTCCCGCAAGCGCCGCAGGTGCGCGAAGGGTGCTGCTGTTGCTGCTGCAGGAGCAGCAGCAGCAGAAAATGCAGCAGCAGCAGCTGCAGCGACGCCAACAAGGGCGGGAAAGCCCCGAAGGCGTAAAAACAGCCCAGCAGCAGCAGCAGCAGCAGAAGCAGCATCAGCAGCAGCTCAAGAAGATGATACCGCGTGTACTGGTGCTGCAGCAGCAGCAGCTGCTGCTGCTGCTGAAGCAGCAGCAGCAGCAGCAGACTGCAGCAGCTTTGACGACGACGTGCCTCTAGACGCCCTTTGCTTTCTCCCCTCCTCCTCTCCTGTGAGGCAGCAGCAGCAGCAGCAGCAGCAGCACAGCTTAGCAGCAGCAGCGCCAGCAGCAGCAGCAGCCTCTAACCACAACGCAGTCGATGCATGCAGCGACAGCAGCAGCAGCAGCAGCAGCAGCAGGAAGAGGCTGCGGGGGGGCCCCTCCATGTCGGAAGCAGAGGAGGATTTCTCCATTCCGGATTTCGTTGGCAGCAGCAGCAGCAACAGCAGCACCAGCAGCAGCAACAGCACCGCCACCAGCAGCAGCAACAGCAGCAACAGCCACAACTGCAGCAGCAGCAGCAGCCTCCCCTTACTGGACGAAAATAACAGGTGAGCTATCAAAGACTTTAACTAGGGCTTACTAATGTTAGGGTTTAGGGTTTAGGGTTTAGGGTCTACGATTCAGGGTTTAGGGTTTAGGGTTTACGTCTTAGGGTTTAGGGTTTAGGGTTTAGGGTTTGTGCGTTTCAGGGCAGCGCCACTGAGCGCGAAGCGGCGAACTGCCCTGGAGAGAAAGAAGCGGCTGCTGCAGCAAGAAGCTGAAGCTCTTGCCAAAGAGGTGCTGCTGCTGCTGCTGCTGCTGTAGTTGCTGCTGCTGCTGCTGCTTTAGTTGCTGCTGCCGGTGCTGTAGTTGCTGCTGATGGTGGTGGTGCTGCTGCTGCTGTAGTTGCTGCTGTTGCTGCTGCTGCTGTAGTTGCTGCTTTTGCTAGGTAGTTGCTGCTTTTGCTGCTGGTGCTGGTGCTGCTGCTGTAGGTGGTGCTGCTGCTGCTGTAGGTGCTGCTGTAGGCGCTGCTGTCAGCAGCAGCAGCAACACTTTCGGCGCGCCCGATGCATTTAGCAGCAGCAGTCCATCTACTTGCTGCTGCTGTTGCTGCTGCTGCTGCTGCTAGGTTGAGTTTCTGCAGGACTCTGAGACGGCGAAGCATCGGCAGGGGGAGGCG
>NW_013545110.1:0-1729 GCF_000499545.2 Eimeria tenella
TCCCACCGCAGCGCCCGCTGCTGCGCCTGCCGCCGCTGCTGCGGCTCCCGCCTCCGGCACGCCCGCTGCTGCAGCGCCTGCTGCTGCTGCTCCTGCTGCTGCTGCTGCTGCCACTGTGGGGTAGCTCAAAGCGCCCATGCAGAAATCGGAGACAGATGAAGCTTCGCTGCTGTCGGACTCTTCATCGACGGGGTCTAGGCCCTCCCTGCTTGAAATTTGGGTCCAGCTGGTCTCCTGCTGCTGCTGCTGCTGCGGCTGCTGCTGCTGCTCCTGCTGCTGCTGCGGCTGCTGCTCCTCTGCTGCAGTGTCCGCGGGCCTGGCAGAAATGTAGTTCTCCAAATTCGGAAGGTTTGAAAGCATCGCAATCAACTCACTCTTTTGGATATAACCGTCGTTGTTCAGGTCAAATACCTGCAGCAGCAGCAGCAGCAGCAGCGGCAGCAGCAGCAGTGTTGGGGGCGCGGGGACGCGAGGGCAACGAACGGCGGGGCCAGCAGCAACAGCAGCAGCGATGCAGCAGCAGCAGAAACGACAGCTAGAGCTTTCAAATGCACCCCGCAGCAGCTAAAAACGCGCCAGCACCCCTAAACCCTAAACCCTAAACCCTAAACCCTCACCTGGAACAGCACAAACATTCTGTCGCTTTTTGTGCCTCTGCAACAGACGGCGATGCCGATTAGAAACTCCTCCAAATCTACACTGCCAGTTCCTGCAAAGGCATAAACCCTAAACCCTAAACCCTAAACCCTAAACCCTAAACTTTGGCAGAAATTGAGGGCTTTAAACGCATCCCAAAACGGGCAGTTAGACGCAGACAAAGAAAAGAGAAAAGGCGAAGAGGCACGGAAGCAGCAGCAGCAATAACAGCAGCAGCAACTGGAGCAGCAGCGGCAGCAGCACATGCAGCAGCAGGGCTAAAAACTGCAGCAACACCAACTCCCCCAGTATCAACTGCAGCACAAGCAGCTGCAGCAGCGACAACTGCAGCACAGGCAACTGCAACTGCAACTACGGCAGCAGGAACTGCAGCAGCAACCTCTGTAGGGAGACAAACTGCAGCAGCAGCGACAGCAGCAGCAGCAGCAACTGCAGCAGCAGCAGCAGCATACCCTTGTAATCAAATTTTTGGAAAAGCCTCTCTCCCCAGAGACCTGGAAGGGGAAAGTAGCGGAGGAACGTCTCCTTGTCGATCCCTTGGCAGCAGCAGCAGCAGCAGCAGCAACAGCAGCACAAAGTTCAACAAATATCCACAGAAAACCATCGATAAGGCGCGTCAAAGCACCCAATCAGCAGCAGCAGCCAACTGCAGCAACCGCAGCACCTGGCAGCAGTAGCTGCAGCAACTGCAACAGCAGCAGCAGCAGCAGCAAAGGTAGCAGCAGTAACAAGAGGACCCTACTGAGCATCAGCAGCAGCAGCGCCACGGACACCCGCACAGGCTTAGGGGCAACAGCAGCAGCAGCAGGGATAACAGCATCACCAGCAACAGCAGCAGTAGTGACACCAGCAGCAGCAGCAGCAACCGCAGCAGCACCCGCACCCGCAGCATCGGTAACAACAGCAGCAGCAGCAGCAACAGCACCCCAACAAGCAGCAACGGCACCGGAAACAACAACAGCAACACCAACAACAGCAGCAGCACCAGCAGCAGCAGCACCACCAACAGCAGCAGCAGCGGCCACAGCAGCAGCACCACCACCAACAGCAGCAGCAGCAGCAGCAGCAGCAG
>NW_013545111.1:0-1604 GCF_000499545.2 Eimeria tenella
CCCACGCAGCGCCGCCACCAGCTACTGCAGCAAAAATGAACAGCTGCTGCAACAACAGCAGACGTTGTAGCAGCAGGGAGCAACTGCTGCTGCAGCAGGGAGCAGCTGCTGCAGCACAAGCAGCTGCAGCAGCAAGAACAGCAGTTACTAAAGCAGCAGGGATCAACCGCTGTTGCAGCAGCAGCAGCAGCAGCGTTGCGGCGACTGAAAACAGCAGCCGCAGCAGGAGGGAGCAGCAAAACCTAATGCACAAGCTTCGAAGCTGCATCAGCAGCAGCAGCAACAGCAACAGCAGCAGCAGAAGCAGCAGCAGCAACAGCAACAGCAGCAGCAGAAGCAGCGGCAGCACTCAAGTGACATTGCTGCAGCTGCAGCTACCGGTTTTATTCGCTAAAATCGAAATTGCTGCAGGACAAGCCACACTCAGAGAGTCTCTGGAAGCCAGCAGCAGCAGCAGCAGCAGCAGCAGGTGGCGCTGCTGCTGCTGCCGTTTACAAAGCGTGTTGAGAAACAGCAGCAGCAGACGCAGCAGCAGAAAAAGCTGCTGCTGCTGTTGTGTACAATTTTTAAAGGTTTTATGGACCTAGTTGTTTGTGAAAAGAGGATTTACGGTTGAGGGTTTAGGGTTTAGGGTTTAGTCTATTGAGTATTTTCCTTGAAAGATATGTTGTGGTCGGCAATATGCTTCCACCGCTGCCTGCAATACAAATCATCATATTAGGGTTTAGGGTTTAGGGTTTGGGGTTTAGGATTCTGAGTTCACGTCTCCACAGCATCAGAAATTGCACGCGGTTGCCTCTAGGGTTTAGGGTTTAGGGTTTAGGGTTTAGGGTTTAGGGTTTACCTGTTTTTCCGCATTTGGGCTGCGCGCTCTCCCAGCTGCGCTGGGAACATAAGGGCCAAATTATTGAACAAGGGTTTGCAGATGAAGTCTGCAGGCAAGCAGCAGGGTTTAGGGTTTAGGGTTTAGGGTCTAGGGTTTGGGGATAGATGGGAGGACTGCCCTTTGCTGAGGCCCCGGCAGCACCAAACCCTAAACCCTCCCCGCAAGAATTGAGGAACCCGGGATTCCAGCTGCATATCTTAGGGTTTAGGGTTTAGGGTTTAGGGTTTAGGGTTTACCGATGAAACCTATCTGGGACTTGGCAATGTGAAACTCGTCGAGGTTTTGCAGCGCTGGGTTGAAGGGCGGCTGGCCGAGGGACTCCTCGAGTTTGTTCTGCGGCGCAGCAATTAGGGTTTAGGGTTTAGGGTTTAGGTTTTAGGGTTTAGGACTGGGATATACGGGAGTTCATGGAGCGCGCTGTGATGGAGCGCGCTTGAGTTTGGCGTTCATATCTGAAGGGTTTGAGGTTTCGGGTTTAGGGTTTAGGGTTTGGGGTTTGCCTGGTTATAAAACTCATCGCATGCTCTGATGGCCCAGTCTCTGCACTTGTCAAACCCTAAAAGAGGGTTTGAGATGTCTGCTGAGTGCAGCAGCAAACCCTCCAAGTAGGGCTTCTTCAAAGTGCACATTATGCCTTCAGATAGCACCATCTCTCCCTGCAGCAGCAGCAGCAGCAGCAGCAGCAGCCACATCCGCAGCAGCAGCAGCAGCAGCAACA
>NW_013545112.1:0-1319 GCF_000499545.2 Eimeria tenella
CCTAAACCCTAAACCCTAAACCCTAAACCCTAAACCCTAAACCCTAAACCCTAAACCCGCGGTCCCAGTAGCCTCGGGAGAGGCCTTGGCTGTGAACAAATAGCAACAAAAAGCCTCTGCTCCCATACAGCTAGCCACAGCTAGCCACAGCTAGCCACAGCTAGCTACAGCCAGCTGTAGCTAGCCACAGCTAGCTGCAGCTAGCTGCAGCAGCCAGAGCTTGCTGCAGCCAGCCAAGGCTAGCTGCAGCTAGCCACGAAGGCGGCACACGCCATTACATTGTTTCTAGAGTTTAGGGTTAGGGCTTAGGGTTTAGGGTTTAGGGTTTAGGGTTTAGGGTTTCAGCGCTAAGGCTTGGAGCCTCAGCTGCAGAGGACAAAAGAGGCAGCAGCCCCAAGAAGTATATTCGAGAAAAGGCATGCAAGCGTTGTTCTGTAAACCCTAAACCCTAAACCCTAAACCCTAAACCGTGAGCCTTTAAACCCTAAATGCTGTCTTTGCCGTTTGTATATCTACTCCCTTGTGTAGCTTTCCAAAGGAAAGCTACACAAGGGGTTTAGGGTTTAGGGTTTAGGGTTTAGGCGCGAAAGCCTTACGCATGCGCATATACGACGCGAGCAGACGCTTAGAATCAAACCCTAAACCTTAAACTCTAAACCCTAAACCCTAAACCCTACACCCTAGATCTAAACCCTAGACTCTAAACCCGAAGGTCCCAAGCCTAAGACACACCCTGAGCACTGAAATTCTGTTGGAACGGAGTAAACAATGCCTTTAAAACCAACAAACTCTAAACCCTAAACCCTAGACCCTAAACCCTAAAGCCTGGAACCCAAACCCTAGACCCTAAACCCTAAATCTGACCACAAAGAGTCCCGTTCCCCACACCCATGGAATGTGGGCGAAGAACATATGTCTCTCAGGGTTTACGTTTCAGGTTTTAGGGTTTAGGGTTTAGCGTTTAGGGTTTGAAATTGGGGCTTAGGGTTTAGGGTTTGAAATTAGGGTTTAGGGTTTGGGGCCTCGATGGGGCTGCTGCGGGGCGCAGCTGGGGCATCGACTCTCCGGCTTTTTGTCTTTTTCAATTAAATTAAAATTAAAAATTAGTTTTAATTTTTAACTCTAATTTAATTCATTTATTTTCTTTCTTTTTTAAATCCCAAGACTCCCCGCGGGGGCCCCACAGCAGCAGCTCAGCGCCCCGTGCTGCAGCCGCTGCTGCTGCTGCTGCTGCTCTTCTGCATAGCTGCAGCTAGCTGCAGCAAGCCGTGGTTAGCTAGCTAGCTAGCTGTGGCTAGCTGCAGCTAGCTGTGGGGGAA
>NW_013545113.1:0-8568 GCF_000499545.2 Eimeria tenella
CACAGCTGTGCACCGCGCTGGCCGCCGCCCCTGGCTAGCCAACAGCTAGCTAGCTAGCCGCCAGCTAGCCGGCGCCTCGCCGTCGGCTAGCTGGCCGCCGGGGAGCCCAAGCTAGCTAGCCAGCCAGCCAGCTAGCTATATAGCTAGCTGGCTAGCTGACTAGCTAGCTGCCGAGCTGTTCACCGAGAAGGCGAGCTAGCCAGTCACCGAGCTAGCCACCTAGCCAGCTAGCCAACCAGCTAGCTAGCCAGCTAGCTACTGTGTAGCGGCCGCCCGCAGACACTAGAGCCAGTGACCTTGCGGGGAGCTTCTCTTCCTGGCTCGGCTTCGGGAGCTTTGGGTGCAAATAAAAAGGGAAATAAACAAAAATAAAACATTTTGAATTTATTTTGGATATTTCGAGTATTTTAGTTTAATTTTGATTCGAAGAGATGTAAAATAATGCAGAAAGCCAGAGGCACGGACGGCAACGCCTTCTCCGGGTCGCGGGCCCGGTTGAACGCACGCTGCTGCAAACCCTAAACCCTTATTTAGCGAACTGAATACCTGTAGGCTTTATATAGTCTCAAGTGCATGCGCCTGGGGCCCCGGGGGCCCCAGGGGCCCCCGGGGCCTTTCATCCTAAACCCTCGCAGCGAGAGTAAACCCTAACCCTCGAATAACTGAGTCGAAGACACAAAACCCTTGGGTTGTTTGCTGAATGTCAAGACCTCCTTTTTTCCTCTCACACTAGGGTTTAGGGTTTAGGGTTTAGGGTTTGGATCTAGGGTCTAGGGCTTGGGGCTTGAGGTCTGCCAATCGGGACTTGAAATCATGACAAGTGGCTAGAGGGGGGTTATTTAGGATTTAGGGTTTGGAGTTTAGGGTTTAGGGTTTGGGCTATTCCCAGACAGAGACAGCGACACGCGATGGAATCGAGGGTCCCAGAAGAGGGCTCGCTGCAGGCGGAACCTCCTGCTGCTCCTGCTGCTGCTGCAGCTGCTGCTGCTGATTTGACGTTGCAAGATGCAGCAGCAGCAGAAGAAGCAGCAGCAGCAGAAGCAGCTGAAGTGACGAAAGGGGAGACTGCTGCAGCGGCCCCAGCAGCCTCAGGAAGCCCCGAAGCAGCAGCAGCAGAAGCAGGCGACGCAGCAGCAGCAGAAGCAGGGGACGCAGCAGCTGCAGCAGCAGCAGACACTGCAGCAGCAGCAGCAGCAGCAGACATGGCCGAAGGCGAGGAAGCTGCCAGTCCTTCCGAGTCGCCATCCGACGCAGCGTCCGCAGCAGCAGCAGAAACACCACAAGCAGCAGCAGCAGCAGCAGCAGCAGCAGCAGCAGCAGCAGCAGCAGGAAGCGAGGCAACAGAAAACCTCTTTGGCTCCGCCGACGAAGCCAGCAGCAGCGAAGGGTCTCTAGCGAGCGACGGAGACTTATTTGGGGAAGAGGCGTCTCCCGTTGCTGCTGCTGCTGCAGCAGGAGACTCGGATGCAGAGGATGGAGCAGCAGCAGCAGCAGCAGCAGCAGAAGAGACCGAGACCCGCAGCGCGGAGGAGACCCCCAAAGAAGCAGCAGAACGGCTGCCCCCGCTGCTGCTGCAGCTAGGAGACACCTGGGCCCCGCAGCAGCAGCAAACTGCTGTTTGGACTTGGAGAGTCCCCCCGGCTTTGTCTCTCATTTACGCAGCAGACCAGCAGCAGCAGCAGCAGCAGCAGCAGCAGCAGCAGCAGGTTGCGATCAGGTGAGCCAGACGCGCGGGGGCACGGGGAGGCTCTTTTCGCTGCAGATCGAAGGGTTAGGGTTTAGGGTTTAGGGTTTAGGGTTTAGGGTCTGGGGCTGGAGTCCGGGGGCTCACGAACTTGGGATTTCCTACTGCCGCCCCCACGCAGGTTCTTCAACGATGAAGCTGCAGCAGCAGACGACAAACCCGCAGTAAGGGTTTAGGGTTTAGGGCTTAGGGTTTAGGGTTTTGGGCAGCGCAGGTGCGACAAAACTGTAGGCTTGAGAAGGAGCATTTAGAGTTTGGGGGAAGAACCCGTCTAGGGCCGTTTTTATTAGTGCTCATGTCGTGGGAATTAGGGTTTAGGGTTTAGGGTTTAGGGTTTAGGGTTTAGAGTTTTCTGTGCGCTGCTGCAGTCTAAGAGCAACTGCCGGCTGGTGCAGTTTAGCGACGACTCGTATTGTCTCTTTGTGGACGACAAAGGCTTTGAATGCAATGTCAGTCTCGAGGGTTTAGGGTTTAGGGTCTAGGGTTTAGGGTTTTGGAGCTCGATGGGGTTTCTGCTTCCCACGCAGATTCGAGGGTTTAGGGTTTAGGGTTTAGGGTTTGTGGCAGTTTGAGGTGCGTGGTTTGCAGATCAAGAATGATGTCTCCTACATCTTTGAGTCCAAAGGAGTCCGCAGCTGAGCCGCTTTCTAGGGTTTAGGGTTTAGGGTTTAGGCAGCAACGCCGTAGCTGCCTAGCCAGCTCGCAGTTAGCTAGCCACCTCTCAACTAGCTTGCTAGCTAGCTAGCTAACCAGCTAGCCCTCAGGTAGCTGGCTAGCTAGTCGCCCCTCAGCTAGCTAGCTAGCTAGGGGCTAGCTAACCAGCCACCCATCAGCTAGCTAGCTAGCTACGGGTTAGCTGGCCAGCCACCCGTCAGCTAGCTAGCTAGCTACGAGTTAGCTAGCTAGCCACCCCTCAGCTAGCTAGCTAGCTACGGGTTAGCTAGCTAGCTGTGGCTGGCTAGCTGTTGTGGCTCTGCAGGCGCGGGGCCCTCTCTGCAGTGTAATGGCTTCGGATAAGAGACTGCAAATGCTGCTGCCAGCGGGCTTTGGTGAGGCCTCACGCTGCTGCTGCTGCTGCTGCTGTTGCTGCTGCTGCTGCTGCTTCTGTTGCTGTTTCTGTTACTGTTGGTTCTGTTGCTGTTGCTGTTTCTTCTGGCGCTGCTGCTGCTGCTGCTTCAGTTGCCGTTGCTGTTACGTTTGCTGCTGCTTTTCTCGTTGCTTTTGCTGTTGCTGCTGCCTCTGTTGCTGCTGCTTCCATTTCCATTGCTGCTGCTATTGCTGCTGCTGCTGCTGCTGCTGCTGTTGCTGCAGCACACTTGCTGTCCCTCTTACTGCGCCTCCCCCAACCAGCCCGCAGCTGCGTGGGCGAGGGCGCTGTTGACCCCTAAACCACGGCTTAGGGTTTAGGGTTTAGGGTTTAGGGTTTAGGGTTTAGGGTTTGCGTTTAGGTCCGGGGTCTTTTTTGGCGAAGTCGAAAAGCTCTTTGCGAGAAGCAGCAAAAAGCCGAACTGCTTTGACAGCAACAGAACTTGTGCAAATGGAGGAGACAGCGGAGCAGCAGGTCTTTTGCTGTGTCTTTTTTATTTTTTATTTTTATTTTTACTTATTTTTTATTTTATTTTTAAATTCTTTTGCTTCTTTTTGTGTCTTTTTGCTGCGCTTTGTCTCCTTTGTTTCTTCTACTTCTTTCCCTCCTTAGTAATGTCCCCTTTCTCTCTTTTTTTTGTTTTTTTGGTTTTTTCGCTTTTTTGTTTTTGTTTTCTTTTCCTTTTGCTGCTCTTTATTTTTTGTGTCCTTTTTGTTTTTCTTTCCCCCTTTTTGTCTTTTTTGTTTTTTGTCTTTTTCGTCTCTTTTGTCTTTTTTGTTTTTCGTCTTTTTTGCTTTTTTTTCTTTTCTTTTTTTTGTCTCTTTTTGTTTTCTGTTATTCTTTTTATTTCTTTGTTTAGTCCTTTATTTTATTTAGGACTTTGTTTATCTTTTTGTCTTTTTTTGAGTCTCTTTTTGTCTCTTTTCTCTTCTTTACATTTTTCTCTTTTTCGTTTTCTTTTTTGTCTCTTTTACTATTTCCTTGTCTCTTTTTCTTTTGTCTCTTTTTCTTTTTGTCTCGTTTTGTCTTTTTGCCTATTTTTGTTTTTTATTTTATTTTTAATTTCTTTTATCTTCTTATCTTCTTTTACTTTTATCTTTTTATTTATTTCTTTTAATTTCTATTTATTCTTTTCCATTTCCTTTGTCTCCGTTTATCCTTCTTTGTCTCTTTTGTCTCTTTTAATCTCCTTTTATATTTTTAATCTTGTTGATATCCTTTTGTCTCTTTTCTTTTTTTGTCTCTTTTTGTCTCCTTTCAATACCTTTTAAATCTTTTTTTTAACTCATTTAATATCTTTATCTCTTTATTTTTTTCAGTCTCTTTAAATTCTTTGAAATTTCCTTCACCTCCTTAATATCTTTAATCCTTTCTTAATTTTTTGTCACCTGTCTTCTTTTGCTGCTGCTGCTGCTGCTGCTGCTGCAGCTTTACCTGGCCCGCCAAGAAGCAGCAAAAAGCCGAAGAGCTGTTGCAGATTCCCAGCGGGGACTCACGAGGGGCTTTTTGGAGGCAGAGGACTCCGAGCTCGAGGACGATCAGGGTAGGGTTTAGGGTTTAGGGTTTAGGGTTTAGGGTTTGGGGTTTAGGGTTTTGGGCCTGAGGTTTTGCGGTTTGGGGTTTGGGGCGTGGGGCTTGGGATTTGGTGTTTGGGGTTTAGGGTCTAGGATTTACGGTTTGGGGTTTAGCGCTCGGGGTTTAGGGTTTAGGGCTTAGAGTTTAGGGTTTGGGGTTTAGGGTTTGGGGTTTAGGGTTTAGGGTCCAGGACTGCGCAGCCATACGTGGGCTGTAGTCGTGCAACTGCTTGTTAAGGATGCCGCAGCAGCAGCGGCACTTGCTGCTGCTGCAGCAGGTGCTCTTGCTGCTGCACCAGCAACAGAAACGACAGCTGCAGCAGCAGCAGCAGCAGCAGCAGCAGCAGCAGCGGGCTGGCTGTCAGCTTTTGCTTTTGGCTGCAGGTGCTTCTTTAGAGAAAATTAAGGAGCGATTTAAGCGCCGGCGATTCCTTTGACGTCATAACCAAAACCCTAAACCCTAAACCCTAAACCCTCGCCTGGAGTGGCCAGAAACTCGCTTCTTCAGCGTCTCAAGGAACTTCTTTTCCCTACAGATTTCGAGCTTTCGGGTTTAGGGTTTAGGGTTAAGGGATTAGCGTTTAGGGTTTAGGGTTTAGAGCTTAGGGTTTGATATTTAGGATTCAGCGATAAGGCAGGCGGCAGCGCTAATTCATCTTTGTAAGCAATGGGAAGGGTTTAGGGTTTAGGGTTTAGGGTTTAGAGTTGGGAGACAAGGGTAAAGCCTCCAGATAAATGAATTAATAAATTAGTTCAAACAAATAAACAAATAAACAAAAAATAAAAACAAATAAATATATAAACTGCAGCAGAGGCAGCAGCAGCAGCTCCTGCTGCAGTCCCAACTAAAAGCTAAATTACCTTTTTCAGATTTTGAGTTTTTAATTTATTTTATTATTTATTTATTTATTTATTTATTTCAATAGATCAACCCCACATACGCCCATTTCCAGTGGGGCCCCCCCGGGCCCCACGGGCCGCCGGGGGGCCCCTGGGGGCCCCCGGGGGCCCCTGTATCTCGTTTCTTCGCTGCTGCTGCTGCTGCTGCAGCGTGGCTCTTTAGATTGCTGGGTCTAGTTAATTAAATAGAGACAAAATGATTCACTTAATTTAATTTATTTCACTTAAAGAAAGAAGACGGGAGAAGAAGAAGGTTGGGGATCCCCTCGGGGTCACCTTCGGGGATCGGTCGATCCCACGGCAGGTTCCTGCTGCTGCTGCTGCTGCTGCTGCTGCTGGCTTTTCTGCTGCAGCTCCCCTTCTTTCCGCTGCAGCTGTCACAGTTTTCCCTCCTCCAGTGGGGCGTTCAGCCTTGAAGGCCAGACCCTAAACCCTAAACCCTAAACCCTGATTTGGAGTGAACTTCCACCCCGCACAAATGAAAGAAGAGCCAGACAGGCTCTCCTACTGGGAAGCTTGCTGGAAGCCAGCTAGCTGGGGCCCCCCTTTTGCTGCTCAGTGCCTCTGCGGGGGCCCCCTAGGGGCCCCCCTGGGGGCCCCCCGAGGGGCCCCTGGGGGCCCCCTGGGGGCCCCGTGGGGCCCCCCTGGGGGCCCCCAGGAGACGTTGGGGGGCCCTGTCGCTTGCGTCTCCATGTTTAGGGACCGGGTCAGCAGGAGCAGCGGAGGGAGCAGCAGCAGCAGCTGCTGCAGCAGCTGCTGCTGCTGCACTTGGTGCTGCTGCTGCGCAGAGACCCCTGGGTTTCTGCTTTCAAGCCGCAGCGGCTGCAGTGCTGCAGAAAGGAGACAATTAAAACAAAAAGAAAAAAAAGAAAATAAAATTAAAGAGACAATTCAACTGCTGCCCTGGGCAACGCACGGGGGAGGCTTCAGCAGGGCTGGCGCCAAGCCGCAGCAGCAGCAGCAGCAGCAGCAGCAGCAGAGTAGAGGTAGACGGTATGGTACAGCGTGGGGAGCTGGAGAAGGCAGCACGGCCGCTGCTGCTCCTGCTGCTGTTGCTGCTGCTGCTGCTGCTGCGCCTTATAGGACAACAGATGTCCCCTGGGTGGTGACCGCCCCCGCCTACACGCAGCTCTGTGCCTTGAAAGGCAAGGCAAGGGTTTAGGGTTTAGGGTTTAGGGTTTAGGGTTTAGGGTTTAGTGCTCGACGTTAGGGGTCTAGACTTAGGGTATAGGGTTTACGGTTGGTGCCTGGGTTCGGTGGATTGTGGCCTGTGGCATCTTCAGCTGCAGAGGCCGGGTTCAGGGTTTAGGGTTTAGGGTTTAGGGTTTAGGGTCTGCGGCTCAGAGAAGAAGCGGCAGCAAACGATGAAAGCCAGAAGTTTGTTGCTGCTGCAGCAAAGCGCTCTGCCTAAACGCCTGCAGCTTTACAAACCCCAAGTTGAAGAGTGAGGCGCCTTTGAGTTTAGCGCTTAGGGTTTAGGGTTTAGGGTTTACGGTTTAGCGCTTGGGTATTAGGGTTTACAATCAAGGGTTTGAAGATCGGACGCTAAGTAGCGACCCGAGGGCGGGAAGAGCAAGCCCCTGGTCGCCGAACCCGTGCTGCTGCTGCTGCTGCTGCTGCTGTTGCTGCTGGTGCTGCTGCGTTTGCTGCTGCTCTTGCTGCAACCTTTTCTGCTGCGTTTGCTGCTTTTGCTGCTGCTGCTGCTTCTGCTGCTATCCCCGTTGCCGCTTTTGTCGGTCCCCCGTTGAGCGCTGCTCCATTTCTGCCACTATCTGCTGCTGCTGCTGCTGCTGCTGCTGCTGCTGCTGCTGTTGCTGGATAATTTAGGGAGACTCAAGACACGAGCTGCAGCACAGAGACAGAGGCGAAGGCCCCACAGCCAACTGCGGTGGGCTGTGCGTACACTGCAGCAAGAAAGGTGCTGCCGCTGACGTGAGGCCCCTAAACCCAAAACCCTAAACCCTAGGCCCTAAACCTTAAACCCTAAACCCTGCCCAGGCCTGCTACCTGTCTGCTCTGCGCTTTGACAAAGCACCCCACAAAAGCAAAAGATCCCCGTCCCTTTCTAGCACCTCGCCGCGCTTGCAACTGCTGCTGCTGCTGCTGCTGCTGCTGCTGCTGCTGCTGCTGCTACTGCTGCAGTGAAGGGAATGCCGTGGGATCGATCGATCCCCCCGTGAGGGCCCGTCCTTACATTCCAGGGAAGCAGCGGGAGATCGACAGCAAGCTGCTAGCTGCTGCTGCAGCAGGGGCTAGTGCCTCTGAAGCAGCAGCAGCAGCAGCAGCAGCAGCAGCTGCTGCTGCTGCTGCAGCAAAAAGAGACAGATTTGCAATCAGCAGGAGACACTTCTACGCGAGAGACCCCCCCAACTTCCCGCTGCTGCACCGCAGGGCCATGCTGCAGCGCAGCAAACTGCTGCTGCAGCAGCAGCAAACCACAACCCCCAGGCCCTTCACCTTTGCATGCATGCAGCAGCGGGCAGAAAGGAGACTCGCGAGGGAAAGCGAAAGAGACACAAGCAGCAGCAGCAAAACTAAAAGGAGACACAAACTGCAGCAGCAAAACAAAAAGATACAAGACACAAAACCCAGCAGCAGCTCCAGCAGCAAACTCCAACCCCCACTCAAACAATAGCTGTACCAGCTCGCCAGAAGGCCCTTGCGTGGCTAGCTAGTCAACTAGCTAGCTAGCTAGCTAGCCAGCTAGTTGTCTGGCTAGCTGGCTAGCTGGCTAGCTGGCTAGCTGGCTGGCGGGCGAGCTGTTCGCCAGCTAGCGCCCTGCCACTAGGATGGCTAGCTGCCCAGCTAGCCAGCTAGCTACCCAGCTGGCCAGCTTGTTTGTGAGCTAGTTAGTTAGCTAGCTAGTTAGCTAGCTAACTGGCTATCTAGCCAGCCCGCTAGTCACCTAGCTAGCTGGCTAGCTGGCTAGCTAGCTAGCTCCTGGGCTGTCTAGCTAGCTGGGTAGCTAGCTAACTAGGTACGTAGCTAGCTGGCTAAACAGCTAAGTGGGCAGCTAGCTAGCTATCTAACTGGGCAGCTAGCTAGCTAGCTAGCTGGATAGCTGGCTAGCTAGCTAGCTAGCTAGCTAGCTAGCCAGCTGGCTGCCCCGTTAGCTAGCGAGCGAGCGCCCTGCTGCGACTCTTGGATTGAAACTTTTGGGTCTTTTTGCGCATGCAAGGAAGAAGCAGCTTTGCTGCAGACAATCTGGTGAAATGAAAAAAATAAAAAAAGAAAGTTTTAATAAATGCAACTATAAAAGAAAT